>NC_064929.1:129574223-129877553 GCF_023897955.1 Schistocerca gregaria
CATATGCGAAAAGCTGCCTCGCAGGTTTCTCTGATATTCACTTCCATGTTGGCCCAAAGCACAAATTTTCGTTGCTGTAGTAACGATTACCAGTTACACTGACGCCCATTTCCCCATAAAACCTGGAAGCTCTTGGAGAGATATCCCACCATAAAATCACTTTCCATGGTTGCAGCATTCTAGTTAGCAAAATGGACGTTCAGGATTTTACAACCTTTAAAAGTGTTACCGATCTCACTACCAAACCGAAAACTAGCGTTCATCGTAACAATGTACCTTTAAGGAACTTTGCAATGATGAAGTATTCAACAGGTTTCCGTGAACAGTTGTTTAAAGTAACGTATTCTTGATCTGAACCGAGGGAGGCCACCATTTGCTTCAAATCACATCGAGGGAGACAGCAGTTGGCTATTTCTCCACAGTTTGTAGGTGCCTTGCAAATTCTAGTGCACCAATACTTTGGTGGAAGGGAAATACCAACCTTAAAATACAAACACTTAAGAAAATGCTATATCAAACTTGAAACACACAGATTTAACAAAACTAGTAGTGTTCACGCCAAAAGAGAACAGTTTTATCTGAACCTCATGCCAGAGAACTTGCCTAATGAAAATGATGATAACGAGAAATGTGAAATGTTGGGATAGGCCACAACTATGTGTGTGGTGCATTAAGTGTCTGTTACTTAAATTGTGATTCTGTTTCTACATTAATTACAAACTGCACTACAGTTAAAAGACACGATATTGTAGATTACTAGCAACAATGATAATAGGTATTAAACGATGCCTATAGCAAATACGGAATGTTAAAAAAAGTCCAATCTATGACACTGGCGATTTCCCTACAGATTTTATTTTCACAAATATCTGTTGCTCTCTAAACTTTGCATATGTGCTTAAGGCCTCTTTGGTTCTCAGTGTGTGAATTATTATCATAGTTTACGCTAGTAAGTGAAAGAACCACAGACTACCTGTAAAATTCACTGCAGTATCACGCATAATAAACTCGTAATATTGTGGGACAGCGGTAGTTCTTAATAAAAAACAGCTAAACGTTTGTGAGAAACAAGATTACATATATAACTGCAGGTCTCACACGCAGCTACTTCAGGTGTACTCTTAAGTGCCTGTACAACGCTGCCAGTGGAAATCATGGCATATTCGGAAAAAAGTAGCCATATATATTTACGAGACCTAAGATTATAAATACAATTGCTAGTTGATTCACACGCAGCAACTTAAGCTGTGCACTATGGTTCCTGCCTAACCAGAACCTGGGAAATCGCGATGTATTTGTAATGAACAGCATAGTTTACGTCAGTTACTAAGACAACCACAGATAAAATTTAATAATAAGCCACTTCGCATAGTACAGTCATCACATCTTTCAGTCGGGATATTGATAAAAGCTGACAGGAGCAATCGGCCACTAGATTCGACTCAAAATAGAACTTAATGTCTGAAATTCATCTAAAAGACTTTAGAAAGTTTTGTAAAAATTTAATACTTCTTACTATGGGGCCACGAAAAACATGTGTTTCACCCATGGCGACGCATTAAAATTGTCGAACGTTATCTACGCTAGCGAATACGCTTGGCATGAGTATCTTCATAGGACCGTGTATGACTTGCAGCGTTCCGATCTTACTCTCATTACAGGATTTATGAAGCCTATGATTCTTCAACACAAATTGCTTTATACGAACCGTGGTTAACAGTCTGGACGCCTGATCTGCAAAATTACATTAGCTCGTATATAACTGCTCTGTCGAAGAGCTCCATATTCATTCAACATACGTGATGTGAGAGTTACTGATAGGTGTCCGCAGAATGGTGCAATCGATTTAACGCCTGTGTTTTGGCTGCCAGGGATTGGCGGAAAACAGATGCTGGTTCAAGACTTACCAGAGACCGCTATCGTTGCCCTTGCCCCTGCCGCATTTGACGATGTTTTAAGGTTTCGCTGAATGCGGACGGGACCACTCACGTTGCTCGCGATTCGACTCGTCTCAGACTGTTGCTAAGAAACGGCATAGGATGTCGGAGAGACTCCTGTATTGTTGAAAACTACGTCACGTACCGTTTGCTGTTGTTTACTCTAAGAGGGTGTGCCGACAATTATTGCCGATTAATTAAAGGAACTGCACACCGATTATAATAGGGACGTAAATGGGCTGAGGTGTCCGGGGCAATTTCGCCGAGAAAAACATCCTCTCAGCCTTACTTCTGGCAGTACCTCATCTAATACACTGAACAGCCAAAGAAACTGATATACCTACCTAGTATCGTGTAGGACACTCCCGAGCATGCAGAAGTGCCGCAACACGACGCGGCATGGACTCAACTAATGTCTGACGTAGTGCTGGAGGGAAGTGACACTATGAATCCGTAAGAGTACGAGGGGATGGAGATCTCTTATGAACAGCACGTTGCAAGGCAGATATGCCCAATCATGTTCATGTCTGGGGAGTTTAGTGGCCAGCGGAAGTGTTTAAACTCGGAAGAGTGTTCCTGGGGCTACTCTGTAGCAATTCTGGATGTGTGTGATGTCGCATTATCCTGCTGGAATTGCCCAAGTCTGTCGGAATGATCAATGAACATGAATCGATGCAGATGATCAGACAGGATGCTTATGTACGTGTCACCTGTCTGACTCGTATCTACACTCATCAGGGTCCCATATCACTCCAACTGCATAGGCACCATACCATTCATTACAGTCTCTATCAACTCGAACAGTCCCCTGCTGACACGCAGGGTCCACGGATTCATGAGGTTATCTCCATACCCGTACACGTCCATTCGCTCGATACAATCTGAAACGAGACTCGTCCGACCAGGCAACATGTTTCCAGTCATCAACAGTCTAGTGTCGATGTTGACGGGCTCAGGCGAGACGTAAAGCTTTGTGTCGTGCACTCATCAAGTATACAAGAGTGGGACGTCGGCTCCGAAAGCCCATATCGATTATGTTTCGTTGAATGATTCGCTCACTGACACCTGACGATGGCCCAGCATTGAAATCTGCAGCAATTTGCGGAAGGATCGCACTTCTGTCATTTTGAACGATTCTCTTCAGTCGTCATTGGTTCCATTCTTGCAGGATCTTTTCCCGGCCGCAGAGATGTTGGAGATCTGATGTTTTATCGGATTCCTGATATTACGGTACACTCGTACGGGAAAAATCTCCACTTCATCGCTACTTCGGAAATGCTGTGTCCCATCGCTTGTGAGCCGACTATGATACTACGTTCAAACTCACTTAAATTTTCATAATCTGACATTGTAGCATCAGTAACCGATCTAACAAATGCCTAGACACTTATATAGGCGTTGCTGACCGCAGCACTATGTTATGCCTGTTTACATATCTCTGTATTTGAGTACGCATGCCTATACCAGTTTCTTTGATGCTTCAGTGTACTTTCCAAACCTCAGAGAAGCTCTCCTGCGAAACATGCAAGACCGGCACTCGTGAAACAAATGATACTGCGGAGAGGTGGTGTAGCCCCAGGTTGTAGCCAAGAAATGCCTCCGCAAATTTCTTTCTTCCAGGAGTGCCGGTCTCGCTTCGAAGGAGAGCTTCTGTGGATTTTGGAAGATGGAGACGAGGTAATGGCGTAAGTAAGGAGGGGTCGTGAGTCTTACTTGGGTACCTCAGCCCGTAGAGCACTTGTCCGCAAACGGCAAAGGTCCCGAGTTCGATTATCGGTCCGGCACACAGTTTTAATCAGCCTGGAATTTCATATCAACGCACGCTCCGCTGCAAAGCGAAAATTTCATTCTGAAACGTAATTTAATTATTTTTATTTTATTTTACACGTCTCGTTCATTAGGACTAAATTGACTAGCAAATCTCTGTGGTCATGGAACGACGCAATACGTGAAACTGATTTCAGAAACGTTAACAACAGATAATATTTACACGAATCGTATGCAAATTACAAGCTGATGAGCAAAAACTACCATAATCAACAATATAACACACGAATTTTCTTTTTTTTTTTTTTTTTTTTTTTTTTTGGTTCAGGAATGAGCTGTTTTCCTTCTGGTAGGTTACTGAAAATGGATGCACCAGAATACTGCATACCTTTCTGCACGAGAGTAAAGGAGGCGCAATCCAAATCGAGACTGAATTTCTGCCTATTATTAACTGAGCGGAAATCTGCCACTTCTCGGGAATAAGCTCATATTGTTGGAGAAAACATCTATTGAAAGGCCAGTGCCAGAATTCCAAGACTCCTGAACAGGGGTCGACGAGAGGTTCGCGACCGTGTACCACATTTTACTCGAACTCCCCATATCTGAGCCAAAGATACTCTTTGAGAATGGGAAGAGTAGCCCCAGTAAGTAATAACATATGCCATAAATGAATGAAAATAAACATCATCATCATTTTCCCACTCCAGTTTCCCAAACAGTTGAAATAACAGTGACAACTGCTGCCCTACAACGAATCGCGTACGCGAAGTCGTAGAGCAGGATACCAATCCACAACAGTTAAACTAGAACCGACCGTGCTAAGCAGCGTTCCTAGTGAGGTCGTATTCCAAGGTGGAGGCAACTTCAAATCTGACCTGAACCCATAGAGGTACAAGGACGGGTTGGATATCAGGGAAGAAGAGCCAAACACATGCAAACATACGGAAGATTATGATGTGCAAGCTGCAACGAAAGTTTCGATAAACGGTATCAGTGTGGAACTATAATAGACACAGGAGCAACAACCAGTGTCACGAATTACGCATTATACAACGAAGTAAAGCGCATAAGGAGACTTCCTGTTCTGCCTGTGCAAAACTGCCGCATTTCTAGAGCATTAGTTGCATTTACACAGTGTGTGAAGCAACAGATGTAGGCCGATTTTATTTGATAGCAGAAGACGAGCACACTCATAAAAAAAATTCGGTTTCCTACATTCTTGGCTAGGATTTTCTGCACAGTAGCGACGCAATGATCAACCTACAGGCGGGAAAATGTGTTGTTACGAATGATGGTAAAAGAATTGTACTACAGCTCATTAAAACTCCGAGCGTGCAGAACAGATACTGTCGTAACATTGTTGTAAAATTAGTAGGTCCACGCATCCTACATAGTCTGCCCCGATAGCTACCGAACGAGGTGGCGCAATGGTTAGCACACTGGACTCGCATTCGGGAGGACGACGGTTCAATCCCGCGTCCGGCCATCCTGATTTAAGCCGGCACGGTAGCTCAGCGTGTTCGGTCAGAGGGTGAGCACCCCTCTGTAATAATTAAAAAAAAAACTGAGCTAATCGATCAACAACGAACTCAAACGGATGTCTTACGACGTCCGCTCCGAGCAGATGCAACGAACAAAAGTGAACAAAATGAGATAAAAAAAAAAAGCTGAGTGGTCAGCGCGGCCTGTCTGTCACGCGAAGCGGTCCGGGTTCGATTCCCGGCTGGGTCGGAGATTTTCTCCTCTCAGGGACTGGGTGTTGTGTTGTCCTCATTATCATTTCATCATCATCATCAGTGGAAGATAACGGGAAACCACCACTGGAATCACTTCCCTAGACGCTCATGCGGTGCACCTCTGTGACGGGGCTTCCCCCATGACAAGACGTGCCGTAAGGCAGAACACAAAGTTTAGCATACTACATATTACGGAACAATTTGAGAAGACAGAATACCTGCACTCAAATGATTCAGAAGCAGCCATACACAGTAATCTTGCCACAAAGTATGATAATCATCCTATCTGGAAAACATACAGAAGGAAGAGCTGGCGAATCTCATTCAGGAGTTTTTGCTGATAAGCCTGGCGTAATAAAGAACTTTGAGTATGACATGGGAGTTGCCCCACATGAGACATTTTGCAGAACATCGTTGGCTGTACCATGGACTAAAAAGGAGGCTGTAAAGGTGGACATTCGTCAAATGTTAGAGTGGGGAATCATAGAACCCTCATACCATACAGCAGTCCAATTTTAGCAGTTTCTAAAGAGGAGGGCAAAATGAGATTAGCATTAGATGCAGGCAACATCAACAAAATTATAATACCTTTACAAACTAGGCCTGAAAACTGGGAAGAATTGCTTCAACATTTTCATGGAGCTAAATATTTGTCTAGTATTGACCTCTGATCCTCCTAGTGGCAAATTTTACTCAGTGAAAGGTCAAGAAAGTATACTGCTTTTATATTTGCTGGACACAGTTATCAATTACGGGTGGTTCCATTCGGTTTGAATGTCAGCGCTGGAGTATATTGTAAGTAGGCTGTTTAGGTTTTTTTATTGGTAACGCCGCAGCCACGTAGCGAAAATCACTGGCTGTGCCGTGTGCAGTCTGTGGCTGGTTTGCATTGTTGTCTGCCATTGTAGTGTTGGGCAGCGGCAGCTGGATGCTAACAGCGCGTAGCATTGCGCAGTTAGAGGTGAGCCGCCAGCAGTGGTGGACGTGGGGAGAGAGATGGCGGAGTTTTGTAATTTGTAAGACTGGATGTCATGAACTGCTATATATATTATGACTATTAAGGTAAATACATTGTTTGTTATCTATCAAAATATTTCATTTGCTAACTATGCCTGTCAGTAGTTAGTGCCTTCAGTAGTTTGAATCTTTTATTTAGCTGGCAGTAGTGGCGCTCGCTGTATTGCAGTAGCTTGAGTAACAAAGATTTTTGTGAGGTAAGTGATTTGTGAAACGTATACGTTAATGTTAGTCAGGGCCATTCTTTCGTAGGGATTTTTAAAAGTCAGATTGCGTTGCGCTATAAATATTGTGTGTCAGTTTAAGCACAGTCGTGTATAATTTTTCTAAGGGGACGTTTCATATGTCGACCCTTAGCCGAGGATACCTCACTGGAGTCTTCTGATTTTTTCTTGTAGTTTGTGTAATTAGTGTAGATTTTGTTTATTGCTAGGGCGTAATTGTCGAGAGAATCTCCCTTGTAGTTGTAGTCTTTCATTGTTGTACAGTAAAATAGTTGTGGCATGCATGTAGTTTTGCACGAAGTATTTCGCAGCTGCGCTTGCAATTAACTAGATATTATTTTCAGTGCTACGTTAATGTGTTCTCTTATTTTTGCTCATCAAATTGTGCTTTTCTGTGTTATCGTGTGAAATATTGTTACAATAATGGCGTGTGAAAAACGAAATACTAGGCTCCAAAGTAAACTGAGAAATGACAGTGAAAACGAAAGCAGTGTGTTAGCACCACCATGTCATGAATTAACTAATGTTCAAAGTAGTAATTTGGTAATAGTGCATAGGGAAATGGAGCGGGTTGCAACTAATGGTGTAGGCAGTGAAACAATTAGTGAACAGGGAAGCATTATCGATCGGTCGGTCGGCAACAGCTCCCCTCAGGATTCCGAGATGACAGGACACAATCTTGCAAATACTGTACATTCAGGTTTTGCGTCCTCACCGTTTTCTCAAATAAGTCAACACACATTTTCTGTTTTTCAAACTGCGAATATTGCCGGTTCAAGTGCACTGCCGAATAGCAGTGAGGAACACGTTTCAGACACCAGTGCATTGTTATTACAATTAATGCAACAAATGGGACAAAAGCTTCAAAAGTTAGACACAATGGAACAAAATCAGAGACAAACACAGCAAAAGCCTCAAAAGTTAGACACAATGGAACAACGCCAGAGACAAACACAGCAACAGTTGGACACAATGGAACATAATGTTCAAAAGTTAGACACAATGGAACAAAATCTTCGGAAATTAGACATCACACTTGAACAAACACGTGATGATTTAACTACTGAGTTACATAACATTGAATCGAAATGTCAAAAAATCTGTAATGACGTAAAAACACAAATTTGTGAGCATTTTCAACCTATTTTTTCGTGGCATGAAAACGCATTACAGAATCACGAAGCAGCCATAAAAGAATTGTTGTTCGTGAAAATCACGACACCTTGCAAGCTAAAATGGACTCAGTTGCATCCACCGATTCGGTTACGCAACTTGCAAGAACTATGGAAAACTTAAAGGACACAGTAGATTCGATTTCAACACAAATGGACACTCTGAAACTTGGTTCAGAAAAACACACTGAGGAAATGTGTTCACTATCGGAGAAAGTAGCCGAACTTTCGGATCAGTTCACTAATTTATCTACGGAGGTAGATGATAATCTGAATGACACAAAACCGGTAGTCTTTAATGACACAGAAGAGTGCGAACAAATTAGGAAATTCAAACAAAGAGTGAATCAAATTACTACGCAACACCAAAGAGAAATCCGGGAAGTACAAGATCAGCTGACACAGGTGATACAACAATTACGTATTTCAGAGGACACTCGCGCTCCAATACGGGAAGAGGGACATAGAAATACGGAACAGCCACAAAATAATAACACAGGGCACTTCGGAAATTATGAAAGAAATTGGTAAGGTACACCGAATTTTGAGATGGAACCGCCGAAACGACGTAACAATGACCGACATGCGACTCGCCGACATGATGATTTTGACTATAAGCTGTTCATTACTACACGTAAATTCAAAACTGTCATTGCCAGAATTCTTAAATGAGAGAATTGATGAAGCCACGCGTGTGGATGAATGTCATTGCCAGAATTCTTAAATTTCATCCACAGGCGTGGCTTCATCAATTCTCTCATTGTTTTCCTCCCAACTGGTCATTAGAACACAGATCAGAATTTATGTGTGGCTACTTGGAGAATGAACCAGCTGTAAGAATGCGATCGGTCATTCACGATTGTCACAGTGAAGGAGAATTGTATCATGCCTTCCTCTCAGCATATTGGTCTCAAGCTACACAAGACCGAGTAAAACATAGCATCATGATGATGAAACACTTGGAACAATCTGAATTTTTCAGTCTTGTCAAATATTTTGAAGACATGTTGCATAAGAACCAATATCTTTCAAACCCATGTAGCCCTTCAGAACTCATCCGTATTTGCATAGTGAAATTGCCTGAACATTTAAGGAATATTATTTTGGCAGGGCGTTGCAAAGACGACATTGAAGCTTTTCAGGGACTCTTACAAGAATTACAAATTGACACACACAGTCGCGGGATGCGAAAACAGGAAAACAATCACTACAGTCCACATCCGTCACAATTCCGTGACGACAGAAACAATAACTGGACACGACAAGTCTATTCTTACAACGTAAATCGTGACCAAAACAGACACCACCCATATGAGTACCACTGGCGGAGTAATAATAGTTACAGAGAAAGATCGCATTTCCGTAGTAATGACTATCACAGAGACAATCAGAGAAACAGACAATATGGAAACCAAAATAATTATTATCAAGGGAGACAGAATAACTTAAGAGGCAACGGTCCAGCGCGCAGTTACGATTCAGGGAGAAATTCTCCACCACGTGACCGACAAGAAAGAAACTATGGAATCTACAGACATTACGACACACGATATGATCCTAAAGACAGACCTGAATTGCAGCAGAACTGGTGGGATTCAAACAGAGCAGGGCCCTCTCGACAAGGTGAATTTGTAGAACTTAGGTCTCCAAATCCCAATAACGACGCGCGCCAACAAAGACACAATAGGCAATGACTCATACCGCTGGCAGCCACAAAACGTACGCATGAAACTGACGACTCAGCTGCTGTAGCTAGTAATTACGTAAAAATGGAAGACATTAGGGACATATTACTCCAGGAACACGACGTAAAACATAATAACATTGCATATCCTGTGATTCACATTACTGTAAATGACGTAAAATTTACGGCAGTACTTGACTCAGGCAGTCCCATTTCAGTAATTAGTGAAACAGCTTTTAGCAAATGCAACAAATCGAACGATTGCCCCACGCTTCCGTTACGCAAGATTAAATTACAAGGTGCAGCCATTGGAAAAAGTGTAGATGTACGTCAACAAACCAACTTAAAATTCTTCTGTCAAAGCCACAGCTTCTCTATGAACTTTCTTATTGTTCCATTATTGTCGACGGAAATTATACTGGGAGTAGACTTTTTGAATGAATACAAACCAATCTTAAACTTTCACGATGCTGAAATAAGTTTAGAGAAAGAAGGTAAGTCAATAGCTTTGAAATTTGAAGATTGGCTCTCAAACCATGACTAGGAAATTAATCGGCTTTACCTTCTGTTAGACAACAGTTCGGAATTTTCTACGGAACTAGACACTAACAATCACTCTGCAAGTACTGACAGAGATGATATCGATGGCATATTTGAAACTAATGAGTTAATTCAGAATAAAATTCAAACCATTGAGAATTGTAATGACACTGATAGGCAGGACCTTTTTGAGATTTTACAAGCACATTCCACAGTTTTTACACACAATACAGGAACAATCAAGGGATTTCAGTACCAATTTCGTGTTCGTGAGCATACTAAATTTTGTGTTAGACCATACGTAATTCCAGCACATTATAGGGACCCTGTTAGAACAGAAATACAATCTATGCTTGACGAGGGCGTTATTGAGGCAGCAGTAAGCTCATACAACAATCCATTACATGTTGTTGAGAAGAAAAATGGATCGATCAGGCTTGTCTTAGATTCGAGACAAATCAATACTATCATTATTCCTGAAACAGACAGGCCACAAACGTTGGAAGAACTACTTCAAAATTTTAATGGTGTAAAAGTGCTGTCTTCCATTGATCTCAGATCCAGCTTTTATCAGATCGAACTTCACCCAGAATGTAGAAAATACACAGCTTTCCTTTGTTTCGGCGTTTGTTATCAGTTTCGGAAACTTCCTTTTGGTTTGAACATTTCTTCGGCAGCATTCATTCGCGGGCTAAATTCCATATTACCTGAGTTCTTAAAACGTCATATCACCTTATACGTGGACGATATTCTGATAGCAGAAGCCTCATGGGAGCAACATAATCGCATCCTCAACTGCGTGTTACATATTTTTGCAAAATCTGGAATTACAGTTAACTTGGAAAAGTCTGAATTCGGTAGGACAAAGGTGAAGTTTTTGAGACATATTATTTCTTCTGAAGGCATTCAGCCGGATCCTGAAAAGTTAAAAGCAATCAGAGCCATTCCAGTTCCATCCACAAAAAAACAAGTCCGAAGTTTTCTAGGCCTCGTTTTCTGAATATGCAAATTCTAGTTACACCAAAACTTTGTTCTCTCACTGGAAAAAATACTATTTGGAACTAGGACGAACAAGCACAGTTGGAATTCAATTCTTTGAAAGAATCGCTACTTAACGCGCCAATACTAGTTCATCCAGATCTCTCACAAGATTTTTGCCTTAGGACGGATTCTTCTAAAGTCGGTCTTGGTGCCCATTTATTTCAAGGAGCCACAGAAAATGACATTACTGTTCAGAAAACCATTGCTTTTGCTAGCCCAGTGCTAACAAAATCTGAAAAAAATTATTCCGTTACTGAATTAGAAGCTTTAGCTATCTTTTGGGCATTTAACAAATTCCGTTTCTTTCTTTATGGTAAGCACGTAAAAGTATACAGTGACCATCGTTCATTACAATTTCTTATGTCTTCAAAATTAAATCATGACAGGTTAAAACGTTGGGCATTGTTTCTGCAAGAATTCCACTTCACAATAGTCTACATTCCCGGCAAGGAGAACATTGTTGCGGACGCACTGTCACGCGCACCGGCTGGGCTCGAGAAAAGTAACACAGAAAGCAACCTCGATAAAAATTTCAGTATTCTTTACATTCAGAAAGTCTCCTTTGAAAACTTCATCACCACATCTTTAAAGGACACTGCTCATGAACAAGACAAAGATCCGATTTGGAAAGACATCAAAAGTAAATGGCATGACAAGACACACACACAGATTCGGCATTATTATCTGGTTAGGAACAACATACTGTCCAAACGCTGCACTGTTGATGACAAGCTATGGGTACTTTGCATTCCAGACGATTTCGTTAATAAGCTCATTTGGTACATTCATTTCAGGTATGCACGTTTTGGTCCACGAAAATGTTATCATATTCTTCGAACGACTTGTTATTTTAACAATATGGAAAAGAGAATTCGAAGAGTCTTGTCTATTTGTAAACTTTGTCAAAAGGCGAAACCATCTACTGTCTCGCATCGTGCTCCATTGTTTCCTATTATTCCTTCTAAATTAAAAGAATTTTCTGCTGTTGATCTCTTGGGACCGCTTGTCAGAACATCTAACCGATTTTCGTACGTTCTAGTCGCTGTTGAACTTACTTCAAAATTTGTTTGTTTCACTCCGTTACGTAAAGCCACTGGACGGTCTATATTCAACGTCTTTGTTAAACATTTCTTACGTGAAGTTGGACATGTTAGTAAAGTAATTTCAGATAACGGACCGCAATTCAGATCTGCTGTTTGGTCACGCATGCTTCGTAACCATAAAATCAAATCTGTTTTTATTTCATTGTACTCACCACATTGCAACCCGTCTGAACGAATTATGAAAGAAATCAATAAGCTTTGTAGACTTTATTGTCACAGAAAGCATCAGGATTGGGACAGATATTTACACTTATTTCAAAACGTGCTGAATAAAATGCCTCATGACTCCACTGCTTTACCACCTGTTCTTGTACTGAAGAATAAGGAACCACCGAACAGAATCAGAGAGCTTGTACCTTTTCCGAATACACGTAAACCTCGACACAAAGACATAATTGATTTGGCTATTAAAAATATAAATTCTGCTGCAGACAAAAGGAGAAAATTACATGGTAAAGCAAATGCAAAGAAATTATATATTGGTCAGAAAGTTCTCATTAAAGCTCATTCATTGTCACATAAGAAGAAACACTTCTTTCTAGTTTACAATGGACCTTACAGAATTCGACGTATACCACATGATAATTGCGTTGAAGTTGAAACTCTGCGTACTAGGAAGAGTAAAGGTTTACACCACATTTCACATGTAAAACCGTTTATTGAAAGATAATCTGCTTTTTAACTTTGTCTTTGCCATAAAATTTTTCACTTCACGCTACTAGTACAATTTGTCAGACTTAGAATCCTTTAACATGCAACCATGTTTGAAGTTAAATATCCAGTCAAGAACCAAGAGAACTTATTTAAACAGAAATTACGAATGCATTGCTATAGTGAACAGACGTCACAGTGTTATTGTACGTGTACATTCTTGCTTGTTAGTTTTACGATTACGTAACGACTATAAGGCTGACATACTTAGAACAGTTACCAGTACTGCTAATGAGATTTTAATGCAACATTTTGGTTTACTTGAAAATAAATTCTGGATTTAAAATACTTTCTGTGAGATACCAGATGACTCGGTGGTTAGTTTATGTGACAGCTACACGATTTTATCACGACGCTACTAATGAGTGACAATTTACATTGTTGCTTTTGCGGTGTATCTGTTTTATATCTGCACAGTTTTTCTGTATTATTCTGGAAAGTAAAACGTGTTTTAGTAGTAACTTTGTGGTATACCTACAATGAGACAGCCTTTTCTGTAGCACAACAATACGTTACAGTGCAGTACTTACTTCATCATGGCAATAAGCGTAGTAATTACGATATCTATACGCAAAGCATTTCACTTTTGTTTACCATGAGGTAAATTGACTTCTGCAGAACTTAGCTTTCGGAGGACGATAACTACGACACTTCCACAGAGATTATCTTACAACACGACGCACAGTTTAGCGCTACAGTACGCGTATTTGAGTGACTAATTTTGTACTTAAAACATTTATTCTTAAAGATATTTGAAATACAACGATACAAAGGTTTTCCGTGATACATTTCATTCCATTGCTGTAATCTGTAACATCTGAGGATATAATTACATCAATCCTCAGGGTGGTACACGCCTACTTTGTGTACCATGTGTCTGGCAAGCACAAGGAGCCCTAGCTAATATGGTATTTACTTATACAATTTTACACATCGGTACCATATTTCTCTAACACATAAATTACACAGAGATCTGATTATTTAACTGAGAGAGACAAACATTTTTTTTTTTTTTTACTACGTCAGTGACAGATGTTTACGCAATTACACAGCTGGATAACTTCACACTTATGAAATTGTATTTTGTCTGTACTTTGTGAACTCTTCATATTTTTTCAGAACCATTGTGATACTATGAGAGCTTTGAATGATGTATTTGGTATGGGATCATGATTTTTAAAGTACGTTTGAGGTAGTTGACACTTTTGACATGAGCAGAGAATTTGTTTTAGGTTTTGAAATTATTGGAGAAAGCTACGACGATTTTGAGAATTTGACTGAGGTGTTATGATGTTATTATTACGATGACTGTGTATTATGCTGTTGCGGTATGTTTATGATCAATAAGCTGATGCTATATGAGTTATTTGATTATGCTACGTGTCTGTTATGATGAAATATTGAAGAAGTGTCGACGAATAAGGTAAGGAATAATGAGTAGTGGTTAGGGTCTCTGGTTTGTGGAAAAGGATGTTGGAAACCGAGAATCGTACTTTAAGAGTTATGAAATGTATGTACATGCGAGACTGTATCACAATGCCGGCAAAATTTTTTTGGACGCTGCTATATTTATAGGATTTTGTTTCTACACATTAGTAACGCAAATTCTCGACCTGTGAAATTTTTATATGAGACTGTCACTGCAGCGGAAAGTGCTGTCGTAAATACTTCAGTAAGAAAGGTAAGTGACCTTGATGTAATGTGTTTTGGGCGCCCGGTTGAGAGGTAGTCGTCTGACAACGCAGAGCCATTAGGTGAAAAAAAAGAAGGGCATTATCCTCGCTATTGACATTCCTTTGTAGAAAGCATCGCAAATACGACACGCCCATTACTTGGAAAGATATTTACATCTGACACCTGATTATAACAAACGTCTTTCTACGAGAGTTGAGAGAATTCTACTAACTTATGAAATGTCGCATGACTATTGAATGATATTTTTATGCTTTGTACATAGTTGCTTATTTCATTTGATATCTGTTTTCCAGCTGTGTTGCAGCATTGGTTTTATAAAATAAAATTAAAAGCATTTGCTAATGTGAGCACTTTCTGTCAACAGATCTATTAAATAATTATTTTATGATCCACATTCTTCGAAAAAGGAGCTCTTGGAATGGAAAGAGCAATAAGAAGCGACTAATAACAGTAACAGTATATATAATTTTCTTTTCAAGTACTTGGTAATTTGTTGTAGCATTAGTTTTTGTGGTGCACCACTTTAATTACATAGACATTAAGATGTGATTATAACTTTCCCTTATCTGTATTGATGTCTTTAGTATACTATTTTTTTTGCTTGTGGGTTTGTCATGTTTAGATATAAGTTATTACATTTACTGCTGCTTGCTTTGCAAATATGATTTTTTTTTTTTTTGGTCATTGCTGTTTGTGTTAATTTGTTTTGTGCTGCTGCATTCCGTCGTCCCTTAGCTTAGCATCTGAGCTCAGTAGGTTTAAGTTAGCTTAAGAGGGGGTAGACCATATAAGAAACTAACTATGATGAATTGGAAGAAAAGCATTGAGAAGCTATAAGAAAATGCTTTGGCCAAAAAAAAGTAGTGTACAGTGGAGAAAAACTATTTTCGAAAGAGGATGTGAACAGAGTACAGAAAGCATGCTTGGATAGGATTTTTTTGGTGGAAACAAATGTTGAAATAAAACGAAAGATCTATGGACTGAAGTTTTAGGTTGGACTGCAGTAGCAAATGTTACAGTGAAAACAAACCCTGTCCTTTCCTTTTGTGTTATCCCACTATGTGTTTGTGTACCCTTGTGTTTTTATTTTCTTCCTGTCCCTGTGTACTGTTCATAGAATTTTTTCTCTTCTAATACTAAGCTACATTCACTATGATGAGGAATACTGTTATCCTCAAATATAATTTGCATTATTAACATGTTATTTACTTGGTAAAGATGTTTACACATTATTTATTCTGTTTTGTTCTAATGCTCATGTGTGAAGTTGGTGTTTCAAAAGTTATTCTGATCTTTTATGTATGTACTTATGTCATAATTTTTGTAACTGTGATGTATTTGTTATTTCGTTTTTTTTTTCGTAAAGCCCCTATTACTACAAATGTTATCTGTATTGTTATGTTCTTTAATGATGTATTTTGTACCTTTGTTATTGTATTCTTATGTTATAAAATTGTAATTGACACCAGTTGATCAAATGAAGTAATTTGTAAGTTACATTTCCCTGCACACGTTTCTGTTGGTTATAGTACATGGACAATATGTGAGAAGTAGGGACTGATAGAGTTTTCCACGTGTGTTAATAATTCAGCAAGGGGCTGGTTACCAGTATTGCTCATTCTCAGGACATTTCCAAAAAAACTTTGTGCGTGCACAGTGGTTGATGGACTTGCTATATTCTCCGCAAGACTCTTCGATGGTGATTGTGAACCTGCACAGTCGCAACAGATGGCTGCTGACTATCTCTACAAGGACTGAAGTGGGTCTACACCTTTGATGACTCATCAATAGCATTATATCTACAAGGACTGATGTGGGTTTGCACCTTCGATGGCCCACCAATACCATTATTTCTACAAGGACTGTAGTGGGTCTGTACCTCTGGTGGCCCACCAACACCATACTCTCTACCAGGACTACAGTGGGTCTGCTCTGTTATGGCCATCGTTCCAATATTCTTCAAAACTTCGACTGACTCTGCTGTGGGTTTGCTCTGTTGTGGCCCATTACCTGTCACAATGTCAAGAGTCAGCACTGTCTTTCCGTTGGAAGGACAACACCACCTCTTCAAGACTGCATGAAAATCCATTACTTCCGTGTGCATTTTCTTTTACTGCTCAGACATTGATCAAAAAAACTGCTATTTTACTGTGATGAACGATCAGGACTGTCTTTATGGCCTGTGAGAAAATTTTAGCTTTTGACCAACACTGTATCAATAAGTGTGTGCATTTGATATCTTTGTTATTGTAATTATGAAAAATTTTATCAAATCATTATTGGTCAGTGACCAAAACAATTTGTAAAATTTTTTGTGGGGAGCATGGAGGCTATGTAAGTAGGCTGTTTAGGTTTTTTTATTGGTAACGCCGCCGCCACGTAGCGCTCTGTATGAAAATCACTGGCTGTGCCGTGTGCAGTCTGTGGCTGGTTTGCATTGTTGTCTGCCATTGTAGTGTTGGGCAGCGGCAGCTGGATGCTAACAGCGCGTAGCGTTGCGCAGTTGGAGGTGTGCCGCCAGCAGTGGTGGACATGGGGAGAGAGATGGCGGAGTTTTGTAATTTGTAAGACTGGATGTCATGAACTGCTATATATATATTATGACTATTAAGGTAAATACATTGTTTGTTATCTATCAAAATCTTTCATTTGCTAACTATGCCTGTCAGTAGTTAGTGCCTTCAGCAGTTTGAATCTTTTATTTAGCTGGCAGTAGTGGCGCTCGCTGTATTGCAGTAGCTTGAGAAACGAAGATTTTTGTGAGGTAAGTGATTTGTGAAACGTATACGTTAATGTTAGTCAGGGCCATTCTTTCGTAGGGATTTTTAAAAGTCAGATTGCGTTGCGCTATAAATATTGTGTGTCAGTTTAAGCACAGTCGTGTATAATTTTTCTAAGGGAACGTTTCAATATATTTCCGCTCTGGCCAAAGTTTTTGTACTAGCGCTGTTAGATGAAGTCACAGCGTATGTGGATGATTTGTTAATTGCTACAACTACATGAGAAGAACATGTTGATCAAGAGAAATGAGATTTTCACTCTGCAGCGGAGTGTGTTCTGATTTGAAACTTCCTGGTAGATTAAAACTGTGTGCCGGACCGAGACTCGAACTCGGGACCTTTGCCTATCAGAGGCAAGTGCTCTACCATCTGAGCTACCCAAGCACGACTCACAGCCCGTCCTCACAGCTTTACTTCTGCCAGTACCTCGTCTCCTACCTTACAAACTTTACAGAAGCTCTCCTGCGGACCTTGCAGAACTAGCACTCTTGAAAGAAAGGATACTGCGGAGACATGGCTTAGCCACAGCCTTGGGGATGTTTCCAGAATGAGATTTTCACTCTTCAGCGGAGTGTGCGCTGATAAGAGACTCCGTGGCAGAGTAAAACTGTGTGCCGGACTAAGACTCGAACTCGGGACCTTTGACTATCGCGGGCACGTGCTCTACCATCTGCAAAGGTCCCGAGTTCGAGTCTCGGTACTGCGTAGAATTTTCATAAAGTTTGCCGACGCGGGAGTAACAGTGGACCTCGCTAAGTCTAAATTTGGACGTTCAGAGTTGAAATTTCTCGGGCATATCATCTCCTCCGACGGAATTGATCCTGAGCCGGAAAAGCTCGATGCAATTGAACAATTTGCTGTACCCACGACCAAGAAACAGTTAAAGTCTTTTCTCGGCCTTGCGTCATTTTTCAGACGTTTTGTGCCAAAACCAATGATGAAAATCTTTTGTCTCTACTACGCAAGAATAACACTTGGGTGCGGAGTGAATCATGTCAGGAAGCATTCAATAAAATAAAGTCCGCCCTGGCAAATGCAAACTTGTTGCACCACCCAGATATGACGCAAGACTTTTGTATTGCTACTGATGCCTCAGTATTTGGATTGGACTCTTGTTTGTTCCAAACCATTAGCTCTGGAAAAAAATCGGAAATAAAGATAATTGATTTTGCGAGCAGGTCACTGTCAGTTTGTGATAGGTCATATACTGTAACAGAATTGGAAGCTCTGGCAGTCGTATGGGTCCTTAAAAAGTTCGATTACTATGTATATGGAAAGTGTGTGAGGATCTATTGTGACCATCAGGCGCTCGACTTTTTATTGTCATGCAAAGTGCTACACGCGACACTTGCGCGCTGGGCTTTAGTATTGCAAGAATACTGCCTTGAAATAATACATGTTAAAAGGCAGGACAACGTCATAGCGGATGAGCTATCCCGTTTACCAAAAGGCCTAACCGACATTTCAAATTGGATAGAAGAGTCACAGGAACATAAAATTCTACTACTTGATACTAAACAGTACTAAAATAAATTTTTGCAACTCTGTAAAAATATCTGTCAGTTATAGGATTCCGACCCACAGTGGGGAGAAATTTAAAAAGTTTTTAAGCAAAATACACATAATGGGTTTACTAAGCATCAATCAGTAAAGGATGGACACTTATTACCGTATAGTGGAAAACAGTGATAAATGGTGTATTTGTCTACCTAGCAGCCACCTAACGGACTTAATTTGGTATACTCACAGTGTTTGGGGACACTATGGTTATGGAAAGTGCACAAGAAAGTTACAAGATTACTGTTATTTTCCTAATCTAAATGGTACTGTTCTCGACAGTTTTAAAAGGTGTCCAATATGTCAAAAGTGTAAACCAACCAACTACAGCTACCACAAGTTTTTGCAATCCATTCTGCCTACCAAACCATTGAAAACCATCTCACTGGATGTAACTCGTACATTACCAACCAGAAAAGGAGGTGTAAAGTACTTAGCAGCATTGTACGATATTTTTACGAAATATCTGAGAATGTATCCTGTCAGAGCAGCAACTTCAAAAATCGTCAGCCATTATCCACTGACTACATTCCAAACGTCGGTAACCCTGAAACCATCATTTCTGACAATGCATCTTGTTGTTGTTGTTGTTGTTGTTGTGGTCTTCAGTCCAGAGACTGGTTTGATGCAACTCTCCATGCTACTCTATCCTGCACAACATTCTTCATCTCCAGGCAACTACTGCAGCCTACATCCTTCTGAATCTGCTGAGTCTATTCATCTCTTGGCCTCCATCTACGATTTTTACCCTCCACACTGCCCTCCAATACTAAATTGGTGATCCCATGATGCCTCAGAAAATGTCCTACCAACCGATCCCTTCTTCTAGTAAAGTTGTGCTACAGACTCCTCTTCTCCCCAATTCTATTCAATACCTCCTCATTAGCTATGTGATCTACCCATCTAATCTTCAGCATTCTTCTGTAGCGCCATATTTTGAAAGCTTCTATTCCCTTTTTGTGCAAACTATTTATCGTCCATGTTTCACTTCTATACATGACTATGCTCCATACAAATACTTTTGGAAACGACTTCCTGACACCTAAATCTATACTCGATGTTAACAAATTTCTATTCTTCAGAAACGCTTTCCTTTTTCTCTACTTCGACCATCGTCAGTTATTTTGCTCCCCAAATAGCAAAACTCCTTTGCTACTTTAAGTGCCTCATTTTCTAATCTAATTCCCTCAGCATCACCCGACTTAATTCGACTACATTCCATTACCCTCGTTTTGCTTTTGTTGATGTTCATCTTATATCCTCCTTTCAAGACACTGTCTATTCCGTTCACCTGCTCTTCCAAGTGCTTTGCTGTCTCTGACAGAATTACAATGTCATCGGCGAACCTCAAAGTATTTTATTTATCTCCATGGATTTTAATTCCTACTCCGGAATTTTATTTTGTTTCATTTACTGCTTGCTCAATATACAGATTGAATAACATCAGGGAGAGGCTGCAAGCCTGTCTCACTCCCTTCCCAACCACTGCTTCCCTCTCATGCCCCTCGACTGTTATAACTGCCATCTAGTTTCTGTACAAATTGTTAATAGCCTTTCGCTCCCTGTATTTTACTCCTGCCACCTTTAGAATTTGAAAGAGAGTATTCCAGTCAACATTGGCAAAAGCTTTCTCTAAGTCTACAAATGCTAGTAACGTAGGTTTGCCTTTCCTTGATCTATTTTATAAGATAAGTCGTGGGGTCAGTATTGCCTCACGTGTTCCAACATTTCTACGGAATCCAAACTGACGTTCCCCGAGGTCAGCTTCTACCAGTTTTTCCATTCGTCTGTAAGGAATTCGTGTTAGTGTTTTGCAGCCGTGGGTTATTAAACTGATAGTTCGATAATGTTCACATCTGTCAACACCTGCTTTCTTTGGAACTGGAATTATTACATTCTTCTTGAAATCTGAGGGTATTTCACCGTCTCATACATCTTGCTCACCAGGTGGTAGTTTTGTCAGGACTGGCTCTCGCAAGGCTGTCAGTAGTTCTAATAGAATGTTGTCTACTCCCGGGACCTTGTTTCGACTCAGGTCTTTCTGAGCTCTGTCAAACTCTTCACGCTGTATCATATCTCCCATTTCATCTTCATCTACATCCTCTTCCATTTCCATAAATCCCCCTTGTATAGAACCCCTATATACTTCTTCCACCTTTCTGCTGTCCCGTCTTTGCTTAGAACTGGGTTTCTATTTGAGCTCTTGATATTCATACAAGTGGTTCTCTTTCTCCAAAGGACTCTTTAATTTTCCTGTAGGCAGTATCTATCTTACCCCTAGTGAGATAAGCCTCTACATCCTTACATTTGTCATCTAGCCATCCCTGCTTAGCCATTTTGCACTTCCTGTCGATCTCATTTTTGAGACGTCTGTATTCCTTTTTGCCTGCTTCATTTACTGCATTTTTATATTTTCTCCTTTCATCAATTAAATTCAATATTTCTTCTGTTACCCAAGGATTTCTACTAGCCCTCGTCTTTTTACCTACTTGATCCTCTGCTGCCTTCACTATTTCATCCCTCAAAGCTACCCATTCTTCTTCTACTGTATTTCCATGGAGTGCTATATCACCTATATTAGAAAACTGTGATAAATGGTGTATTTGTGTACCTAGCAGCCACCTAACGGACTTAATTTGGTATACTCACAGTGTTTGGGGCCACTATGGTTCTGAAAAGTGCACAAGAAAGTTACAAGATGATTGTTATTTTCCCAATCTAAATCGTATTGTTCTCGACACGTTGAAAAGGTGTACAGTATGTTAAAAGTGTAAACCAACCAACTACAGCAACGAAATGTTTTTGCAATACATTCTGCCTACCAAACCATTGCAAACCATCTCACTGGATGTAACTGGTACATTACCAACCGGAATAGGAGGTGTAAAGTACTTAGTAGCATTGTACGATATTTTTACGAAATATCTGAGAATATATCCTGTGAGAGCAGCAACTTCAAAAACCATCAGTTTAAAATTATCCACTGACTACATTCCAAACGTCGGTAAAACTGAAACCATCATTTCCGACAATTCATCTTATTTCACTTCATTTTATTTGAGAAATCTCCTGCAAGAAAAAGAAATCTGTCACACACTAGTATCTTTCTACCACCCCAGTCGAATCCGGAAGAAAGACTTTTCCGTGAATTTAATAGATACATTCCTCAACAGCAAACCAAGTGGATAGATCACATGAAACCATTTCAGAAAATTTATAATAACATTACAAATTCATCCACACATTTCACGCCACACAAACTGATATTTGACAAGCCACAGGAAGAAGACTGGGTGAAGCCTTTACCAAGAATAACTCACACTACATTGTCTCATGATGAAAAAGTTAAGGAAGCCTTGCAAAAGTTACAGAAACATGCAGCGCAACGCAAGAAGTACCACGACTTTTCAAATTGGTGAGAAGGTATTAGTAAAAAACCACCGTAAGTCATATAATAGGTGAGATGCCTCACGAACGTAGCTATTTTTTAAAAGTGCTATTTACAAGGGTTATATAACCACATGGACCTGAGAAAGCACTATGAACCATAAGGTGTGCATAGGAAAACAAACACTTCTTATACTTCGTGAAGTGAACTTTATTACTGAAATGTGATTCATTTTTATGATGCTTATAAAGTATTCATTGCTACCGACCTGTATGTAACTAACGCATTCTATTTTTCAGTACTTAGATTTTAAGTTTGTATTTTTTGAATAGAGTGAAATATTTGTTACTTAGGTAAGTGATTAATCATTTAACAAGTCAAGTCATTTTATTCAGTTTCTTGATGAGATTTGCATAGGCATTACTTGTCCGTTTTTCATAAAGTTAAACTTAGAAGTTAAAGAAAGAAATACATAGATCTTTTGCTTTTCTTTTAAAATTAATGATTTGTACTTAAAGAGTTTTGATGGTTCTAATGAATGTTTTCATTTTCTATAGTCATTTAAAAATAGATTCTCAATATATGGTGATGTATAGTTCCAAGTATGTTTTATATTTGTCTTAGAGTAGGAAAGTCCCTACCGAGAGTCAAAGGAAATGACTTACTTTTTACTTATAAAAATATAAAAGCTTCGCTTCACATATGTACGTGATAGCCAATTGGCATTCCGTTTCTTTGTTTTTGCTTTCCACCAGTAGGTTTAAAGCCGCGAGATTTTTCCTCTCTTGGCTGAGCAATAGAAACTTCATTTGTGTGTGTAAAGTTACGCTTTCTCGCGTAAATACGTAAATGAGTGTAATCCTCAAATGACTGAATTTTGTATACCTCTTGAGTGAAATTCATGTTAATTGTGGACAGTAATGTTGGTCTAATGATCAGCATTTGCAGCATTTGTTACTGTCAAACTTAAATATGAGACCTCCATCGTGTGTGTAAATTTTGTGCACAGCACGGAACTTTCACGTGGGCTGTGTTAACTGAACTTTCAGTGGAACTTTTATAGGACAATTCACGGTGAATGCAGCAATAGAGACTTCAACCAAAAAGCATGTTGACGTTTTTTGCTATGGACAAACGTTGTGATTCTCTAAGAACTTTACAACAAGGTAAAGTTTATCACAACTAACTGTGCATTGCGTTATAAAACTTTTAGACTTCCAAGCTAATAATGTTAAGTGTAGACCAGATATGGCTCAAATTCGAAGATACAGAATCGACAGCAATAAATAGATTCATAGCGCATAAGTTGATAAAGACGGGACTGATCGACCATCGTACACAAAATACGTCAGAACACTGTTGAAGAAGCAATGAAAAAATCATGCCAAATTCAGAAGAACGCAAAATCCCCAGAACTGGCTAAGTTTCAAGGAAGCTCGAAATTTAGTGCGGACGTCAATGCGAGATGTTTTTAATAGTTTCCACAATGAAATATTGTCTCAAAATATGGTAGAAAACCCAAAGAGATTCTGGTCGTATGTAAAGTACACCAGTGGCAAAAAACAGTAAATACCGCCACTGCGCGATAGCGATGGAAATGTTACCAATGACGGTGCCACTGAATTGGAGTTTCCGTAATTCCTTCATGAAAGAAGATGAAGTAAATATTCCAGAATTCGAAACCAGAACGGCTGTCAGCATGAGTGACATAAAAGTAGATATCTTAGGTGTTGCGAAACAACTCAAATCACTGAAGAAACACAAGTCTTCCGGTCCAGATGGTGTACCAATCAGGTTCCTTTTAGAGTATGCAGACAAAATAGCGCGTTTCTTAGCAATCATATAAAACCGCTCACTTGACGAAAGGTTTGCTCCTAAAGACTGGAAAGTAGCACAGATCACACTAGTATTCAAGAAAGGAAATAGGAGCAACCCGTCGAATTACAGACCTATATCACTGACCTCAATCTGCAGTAGGATCTTGGAGCATATGCTGTGCTCGAACATTATGAATCTTCTTGAAGAAAATGACTTATTGATACATAACCAACACGGATTCAGAAAATATCGTTCTTGTGCAACACAGCTAGCTCTTTATTCCCATGAAGTAATGACTGCTGTTGACAAGGGATCTCAGATCGATTCCATATTCCTAGATTTCCAGAAGGCTTTTGGTACCGTTCCTCACAAGCGACTATTAATCAAAGTGCGTGCATATGGAGTATCGTCTCAGTTGTGCGACCGGATTCGTGATTTCCTCTTAGAGAGGTCACAGTTCGTATTAATAGACGATAAATAATCGAGTAGATCAGAAGTGATATCTGGAGTTTCGCAAGGTAGTGTCATAGGCCCTCTGCTGTTCCTGATTTACATAAATGGTCTAGGTGATAATCTGAGCAACCCCCTTGGATTGTTTGCAGGTGACGCTGTAATTTACCGTCTAGTAAAATCATCAGACGATCAATTCCAATTACAAAATGATCTAGAGAGAATTTCTGTATGGTGTGAAAAGTGTCAATTGGCACTAAACAAAGGAAATTGCTAGGTCATCCACATGGGTACTAAAAGAAATTAAAAGAAATTTTGGGTATACGATAAATCGCAAAAATCTAAGGGCTGTCAATTTGACTAAATACCGAGGAATTACAATTACGAGCAACTTAAATTGGAAGGATTACATAAATAATGTTGTGGGGAAGGCGAAACAAAGACTGCGCTTTGTTGGCAGGACACTTAAAAGATGCGACAAATTCACTAAAGAGACAGCCTACATTACACTTGTCCGTCCTCTGCTGGAATATTGCTGCGCGCTGTGGGATCCTTACCAGGTAGGATTGACGGAGGACATCGAAAAACTCCAAAGAAGGGCAACTCGTTTCGTGTTATCGCGCAACAGGGGTGAGAGTGTCACTGATATGATACGAGAGTTGGGGTGGCAGTCACTGAAACAAAGGCGGTTTTCTTCGCGGCGAGATCTATTCACGAAATTTCAATCACCAACTTTCTCTTCCGAGTGCGAAAATATTTTGTTGACACCCGCCTACGTAGAGAGAAATAATCATCATAATAAAATAAGAGAAATCAGAGCTAGAGCGGAAAGATTTAGCTGTTCCTTTTTCCCACGCGTCGTTCGAGAGTGGAATGGTAGAGAAGTAGTATGAAAATGTGTCGATGAACCCTCTACCAGGGTGGACTGCAGAGTAACCATGTAGACGTAGATACAGAGATAAAAATAATAATTGCAATATTCAGAAATAGAGCATGTGAACAGTGTAATCACGCTTGGTTTTGTGAGGTGACATTTCTCCATACATTGCTACATGTAAGTTGTGTGAAGTGCTTGTTTAGGTGAGCAAAGACTGTGTGTTAGCCAGATATTGATCTCTGAAACATGTACGTTAGTGTGACGAACCGAAGACAAGTATGATAGTAGGACATAATCCGTACCGGAACCTTAATTTCGATCTACTTGTGAACGCTTGTGTTTCTTAAGTGCATCGGAACATTGAGTCGATGTTTTTGCTTCGGCATGAACATTCTCATATCAGCCCAGCCGCAGTCTGCGTCGAAAGGACCGTTATTGACAAATTACCGCAGCGGCGCGCGGAGCAAACCAATAGTAGCGCAGCTCCGCCCGTAACGTCTCTCTCTCTCTCTCTCTCGCCCCGCGAGGATGGCAAAGTTCAAGACTCTGGATTTGTCTAACCATCTGACTTACCTTACAGGGCACAAACATATGAAAATACAGTTTTTATAATATGCACCCGACCTATTTCATGTACATCGCCACTGAGCTGACATCCCCCCTTATTGGGCCGCGATGCAGAGAAGTGCAAGAGTTCCGGTCCATTCCGAAGGAAGGAAGGAAGGAAGGTAGCAGCCGGGAGCCGAGGGTGAATTTCAGCCGATTCATCACCACCTATCCAGTATCCGTGGGGCAAATCCATCTTTAGTACCTTTATATGTAGGCCCACAGCACGCTTCACAACCTTTGTATCAGTACTGCATTCAACATCCTACAGTCAATCAACGCCATGAAGACGTCGAGTATGCATTGCATTATATACAGTCATTCTAAAATTAAAACCACATCTAACTAAAAAGCTGTCTATAAAGTAAACAAACAGCTAACGCAAATTATGCAGTACACACGCTGTAAAGTTCACGAACACAATTACTGGACAAAAAATATTTTCTGTAGCAAGTATCTTGTGTAAGAGAAACACCGATTCTAATAATGTTTTTGCATCGGATAAAATACCAGAAATACTTAAAATGTCTTTTTTAAGCCGTAATAAACTGTCGCATGTATTACTACACTACTGGCCATTAAAAGTGCTGCACCAAGAAGAAATGCAGATGGTAAACGGGTATTCATTGGACAAATATATTATACTAGAACTGATATGTGATTACATGTTCACGCAATTTGGGTGTATAGATCCTGAGAAATCAGTACCCAGAACAACCGCCTCTGGCCGTTATAACGGCCTAGATACGCCTGGCCATTGAGTCAAACAGAGCTTCGATGGCGTGTGCAGGTACAGCTGCCCATGCACCTTCAAAACGATACCACAGTTCATCAAGAGTGGTGACTGGTGTATTGTGACGAGCCAGTTGCTCGGCCACCATTGACCACACGTTGTCAATTGGTGAGAGATCTGAAGAATGTGCTGGCCAGGGCAGCAGACGAACATTTTCTGTATCCAGAAAGGCCCGCAAAGGACCTGCAACATGCGGTCGTGCATTATCCTGCTGAAATGTATCGTTTTGTAGGGATCGAATGAAGAGTAGAGCCACGGGTTGTAACACATCTGAAATGTAACGTCCACTGTTCAAAGTGGCGTCAAAGCGAACAAGAGGTGACCGAGACGTGTAACCAATGGCACCCCATACCGTCACGCCGGGTGATACGCCAGTATGGCGATGACGAATAAATGCTTCCAATGTGGATTCACCACGATGTCGCCAAACACGGATGCGATCATCATGATGCTGTAAACAGAACCTGTATTCATCCGAAAAAATGACGTTTTGCCATTCGTGCACCCAGGTTCGTCGCCGAGTACACTATCGCAGCCGCTCCTGTCTGTGATGCAACGTCAAGGGTAACTGCAGCCATGGGCTCCGAGCTGATAGTCCGTGCTGCTGCAAACGTCGTCAAACTGTTCGTGCAGATGGTTGTTGTCTTGCAAACGTCCCCATCTGTTGCCTCAGGGATCGAGGCGTGGCTGCACGATCCGTTACAGCCATGCGGGTAAGTTGCCTGTCATCTCGACTGCTAGTGATACGAGGCCGTTGGGATCCATCACGGCGTTCCGTATTACCCTCCTGAACCCACCGATTCCATATTCTGCTAACAGTCATTGATCGCATCTCGACCAACGCGAGCAGCAATGTCGCGATACGATAAATCGCAATCGCGATAGGCTACAATCCGACCTTTATCAAAGTCGTAAACGTGGTGGTACGCATTTCTCCTCCTTACACGAGGCATCACAACAACGTTTCAGCAGGCAACGCCGGTCAACTGCTGTTTGTGTATGAGAAATCGGTTGGTAACTTTCCTCATGTCAGCACGATGTACGTGTCGCCACCGGCGCCAACCATGTGTGAATGCTCTGAAAAGCTAATCATTTACATATCACAGCATCTTCTTCCTCTCGCTTAAATTTCGCGTCTGTAGCACATCTTCGTGGTGTAGCAATTTTAATGGCCGGTAGTGTATCTAACACTACTAAATTGAAATACTTAGAAATTTACCTGAGTTATCTTAAAATTTAACTGAGATATTAGTGAGTATAAAAATGTATTTAACATCTTATACAGTTTTATCGTAATGAAATATTTACCATAAAGATTTTCTTTTTTGCAATAACAATTCGCTATCCTAATGTGAAGCGTATATGATTCGTCTATAAGATATAAAATACTTGAATTATTTAACTCACTCGCATTTACAGCTTCAACAGAAATACAGGAAAATATTTAGATTTGTTGAGAAACCATAATGTTCCATGTGACACCTATGCTTCCGAAATATTATGTAACTATTATAACTATCGCACTAGAGAAACTGATGATTTTTTTTAGTAACTAAGTAAATTATTGGATTAAATAGTTTTTTTTAACCAAAATGGAATCCATAATGAAAAATGTAAACGATCTTTGTGATATGTGTGTTCCTCGGCTCACGGGGACGATTTTTTTTCTCTGCTATCCGGTTTTGTTTTCGCCGGTTCCCCCTCTGCCAAATGGGTGAGCCCACCATGATAACAAAGCAGGCAAGTTAATATGAGGACACACATAGTAGGAATGAGCCAATGAAGGCTCGTATGTATAAGTGATTAAAGACATGTAAACCCGAAAAAGATTTGTAATCGTCTATGCTAGGACATGTTATTTTAAAATTTCAATTAAAAATATGATTTTAAAATACCAGTCCGGGGGGCGAAGTGAAAAAACGCTTCCCGTGACTCGGTAGAAATAATTAATTATTTATGTCAAAGGAAAGATATATAGGGAGATCAAAAGGTCACTATAAATTTGAAAACTTAATAGACCACGGAATAATGTACATAGAGAGGAAAAAATTGATACACACGCTTGGAATAACATAGGGTTTTATTAGAACAAAAAAAGTTCACATATGTACTATAGATGGCGCTGGACAGCAAAACGTCAGTGACTGCGCATGACAATCGCGTATAAAAGGAGCTGTAATGACAGGGAGAATCAAATACCCCAGCAGTCGCAACCTGTTGACGTTACCTGAAAAGGCGCTTTTACTGAAGCTGTATTATCAGAATGGGGAATGTGCTAGTTCGGAGTTACGATCCTATCGCCATAGGAAGGGGATTCGAACGGGGAAAGTTCCGTTGACAAATGCAGCTGTGGCGAGAATGATATCGAAGTTCGAAGCCACGGGTTGTTTAGACGATAGACCCCGTAGTGGCCGACCGAGCACAAGGCGTAATGTTGCTGAGACAGTTCAGGAAGAAATGGAGAGTGTAGCGCGTTCGTCTATGTACGGGGACGTCAGCGCTCGTGCTACCGAAAATCCTAGAATTGTCGTGGAAAATCCATTGAACGACGAGAAAGTCACGGTATGGGTTGGATTTACCACATCTACCGTTATCGGGCCTTTTTCCTTTGAGGAAATGCGTGATTCTGGTTTTGTAACTGCAACCGTGACGGGTGAGAGGTACGCCAATATGTTCCAGAATCGCATCATCCCCAGCCTGGCTGATAAACACCTGCTGGAACGTACGATGTTTAAGCAGGATGGCGCTCCACCCTATATTGCTAGACGCGTGAAAGATGTCTTGCGCGCGTCGTTTGGTGATGACCGTGTGATCAGCCGCCACTTTCGTCATGCTTGGCCTCCCATGTCTCAGAAATGAGATTGACAGGAAGTGCAAAATGGCTAAGCAGGTATGGCTAGAGAACTAATGTAAGGATGTAGAGGCTTATCTCACTACGGTTAAGATAGATACTGCCTACAGGAAAATTAAAGAGACCTTTGTAGATAAGAGAACCACTTGTACGAACATCAAGAGCTCAGATGGAAACCCAGTTCTAAGCAAAGAAGGGAAAGCAGAAAGGTGGAAGGAGTATATAGAGGGTCTATACAAGGGCGATGTACTTGAGGACAATATTATGGAAATGGAAGAGGATGTAGATGAAGATGAAATGGGAGGTACGATACTGCGTGAAGAGTTTGACAGAGCACTGAAAGACCTGAGTCGAAACAAGGCCCCCGGAGTAGACAACATTCCATTTGAACTACTGACGGCCTTGGGACGGTCTGGTGAGCAAGATGTATCAAACAGGCGAAATACCTTCAGACTTTCAGAACAATATAATAATTCCAATCCCAAAGAAAGCAGGTGTTGACAGATGTGAAAATTACCGAACAATCAGTTTAATAATCCATACTGCAAAATACTAACACGAATTCTTTACAGACTAATGGAAAAACTAGTAAAAGCCGACCTCGGGGAAGATCAGTTTGGATTCCGTAGAAATACTGGAAAACGTGAAGCAATTCTGACATTACGACTTATCTTACAAGAAAGATTAAGGAAAAGCAAACCTACTTTTCTAGCATTTGTAGACTTAGAGAAAGCTTTTGACAATGTTGGCTGGAATACTCTCTTTCAAATTCTAAAGGTTGCAGGGGGAAAATACAGAGAGCGAAAGGCTATTTACAATTTGTACAGAAACCAGATGGCAGTTATAAGAGTCGAGGTGCATCAAAGGGAGGCAGTGGTTGGGGAGGGAGTGAGACAGGGTTGTAGCCTCTCCCCTATGTTATTCAATCTGTATATTGAGCAAGCAGTAAAGGAAACAAAAGGAAAGTTCGGAGTAGGCATTAAAATCCATGGAGACGAAATAAAAACTTCGAGGTTTGCCGGTGACATCGTAATTCTGTCAGAGACAGCAAAGGACTTGGAAGAGCAGTTGAACGGAATGGACAGTGTCTTGAAAGGAGGGTATAAGATGAACATCAACAAAAGCAAAACGAGGATAATGGAATGTAGTCGAATTAAGTCGGGTGATGCTGAGGGAAATAGATTAGGAAATGAGACACTTAAAGTAGTAAAGGAGTTTTGCTATTTGGGGAGAAAAATAACTGATGATGGTCGAAGTAGAGAGGATGTAAAATGGAGACTGGCAATGGCAAGGAAAGCGTTTCTGAAGAAGAGAAATTTGTTAACATCGAGTTGTAATTATGTAATAGGCGTATTTAAACTGTTTTAGCATGTAATTATCTGAACTGGTATGTAATTATGTAACAGGCGTATTTAAACTGTTTTAGCATGGAATTATCTGAACTGTTTCTTATTTAAATTGTTTTGTTAATTAAATTGCATTGTGTATTATTGAGAAAGAGCGGGAAACCGCGCATAGATACATTTTGAGAAAGAGCGGGAAACAGCGCGCAGTAATACATCTGTAATGGTAGCAGGGATTGTCTGCACCAAAAACCATTGTTGGCGGCGAGACCGCACTTTTGTAGCATTGAGCGTTGGAAGCGAGCAGTTGCGAGTAAGATGTGAGAGGAGGCAGTCGTAGCTAGCGAGACATGAGAGGAGGTCGCTGTAAGCGAGGTATGAATTAACACTTTGAAAGAAGCGGTGTGCTCGCCAGCCACTCGCTATATGTAGCGCAATGCTAGTTTTTAAGAATTTTTGTAAAGAACTATGCCCCTTGTAATTGTTTGTCAAGATCGTTCTCAGAATATAGTTATGTAATTTTTATGGAAAATTAGGTATGTAGCGCAACGCTATTTTTTTAAGAATTTTTGTAAAGAACTATACCCCTTGTAATTGTTTGTCAAGATCGTTCTCAGAATATAGTTAACTTCTACCAGATTAAATGCATTAAGAATTTTCTATCCCAAAATCATTCACGTAAATGCTTTACGGAATTTATTGTTATTTTAAAAGAAAAGTCTAAACTGAGCTTCAGCTTTTATCAAATCTAAATTAACTTCAACTTAAAGAATTCCAGTCACAAAGTATTATGAAACTCCACCAGCAGCTTATAATTATGTTAAAGAGAAGTAAGTATATTCATTACACAGTTTGCTGTAGCAGTCAGATGGCGATCCAGTATAAATAATTAAAGGTAAGAATCAGTCTTAATAATTTCAGGTAACGACTGAGGGCCACGGCGACAACACATTTTATGTTTCGTCGTAATAATCAGCAGGTAGTCTTGACAGAGCAGCAGTTAAAAGATTTTTAGAGACGCAGCGTTCAGTCAGCAAGCAAACGTTCATCCAATATTAGACGGGAAGGTTTCACTTGGCGATATCCATTCAGTACGACATTTTAGTGAATCTACTTGTGGATATGAATATACTGACTTTGATAATAGTGTGAATAAGTTACTGTTAAGTGGCGCAACGCATATACTAAAGTGTATAACTTTTATTCACAGGTCATCGGCAATTCTGTTTGCTTTATTGATTCGGCGTTGAAAAGTGTTTATTCAGTGTTGAATCCGCTTTGAACAGTGATATATTTTGTTGCGTGTGATGATTATAGACAATGTCCCGCAGAATAATTACTCGTTCTCAAACTGATAAAACTTTTTGTTGCGTGTGATGATTATAGACAATGTCCCGCAGAATAATTACTCGTTCTCAAACTGATAAAACTGTACAAAATACTGACGAGAGATTCTTTTCTGGAATAGGCAGTAATAATACGTGTGAAAACCCTGATTCTGAAACGTTAGGTGAACAGACATTTAATAACTGTAACAATATGGAAGCGTTTAACGAACAAGTAACTTCAGAAATGCCCACAGACAATGAGACGGTAGTGCAAAATAATTTGGCATTAAATGCAACAGACGGTACACAGTCACAAATTCCGCATAGTAGACATAACAGTTTCAGTAACGAAACCACTACAATGCAGTCAGACAGAGAGACTCCATTAAGCACTGATTTAGATTCAAACGGTACACAGCTACACAACCTGCGTAGCAGATCCAACAGTTCTCATGACCAAAACTCCGAAATTACGGAAAACGTGACGCAGTCACAATCATCTGAGGATGTTCAAATGAACACAGATCTACAGCCTTTAACAACGAATACAAATACACACAGAAGTCAATCCGAAACGGATCCAATAATGGCATTTTTGCTACAAATGAGACAAGACATGAATCAAAACTTTAACAGAGGGTCACAAGAATTAGAAAAAAAGGTCACAAGATCTAAAAAACGAAATTAAGGCAGAACACGCACACACAGATCAGAAATTAGACAACATGTACCAAAATCTAAAACACGAAATCAAAGTAGAAATTCAAACAGTCGCTGAAAAATGTTCACAATCAACACAAGAATTACGCGACAAAATTCAAGAAATATCCGATAACCAAGCAACATTTGCAGTTAGTATACGGGAAACAATGACAGAAAACTTTGCTAAACAAAACGCTCAGATTGATGAACGTTTTAACAATCACACAGAAAACTGTTTGATACGTCACCGTAAACTGGTGCGATCGCAGGATAAAGAACGAAAAGAATTACTACAAACAATCACTAAACAGCGTCAGGACGACAAAAAGAAAGTGTTTGCCCAGGGCAAAACATATGTAGACAATCACATACAGTCGATCTCGGAAGAAATCGAAACGGTCAAAGAAACAAATAATCAAATACAAGACAGGCTTACAGAAATCCAAACACAGACAATCGATGTGAAAACTTCTACAGACACTGAAATCCAGAATGTTAAAGATAAATTAACAGAGGACGTTCAGACACTAACTGACAAAATAGAACACATAGAAATTAACCATGACACAGAAAATTTAAAGGCAGATTTTAAGAAAGTCACCAAAAGCAACCGTAAATTACGAAACGAACTGACAGAAAAGATCAATGAACTCACTACAAGAATAGATCTTTTAGATACTAACAATGACGAGAGATCAGACGACACTGCACCAGTCCCAGTGCAACAGAACTCTAATAGTAATAACACGCCATTGACAAATATACAACAAACTATCACAGATCTAAAATTGCGTAATGATTCATTGCATCAGCAAATAAATTCTCTACAGCAAGAGATAGCGGACGCACAAGAAACCGCCGCACATAATCATTTTCAACAGAACACACACTGTTACGAAATGCCTCAGATCCATAATACATATAATGTTGGTAGACTTCAGAGAGTAAGAGATTTTACCCAGGAAGAAAGACACCCGAATCCATATTCAAGACAATACGACAACACTTACACACACAGACATGACAGTTTTGATTACAAACATTTTCTTTCAGTTAGAAAGTTTAAAACATTTAAAAACGACAGGGCGCAAATACATCCGTTGGATTTCATCCAACAGTTCAGGGGAGCACTTCCACCATCATGGCCAGTACAACATAAGTTAGAATTTATTGTCAGTTTTCTTGAAGGAGAACCAGCACGACGAATGCGACCAATTGCTAGACAATGTTTTTCCGTAGAAGCATTTGAGGAAGCATTTTTATCAGCATATTGGTCTGACACTACACAAAACAGCATCAAAGATCGGCTACTTAGTTTGCCAAACTTTGAAAATTCTACCTTTCCAACAATCACACAATTTTTCGAGTACATGGTGGAACAGAACCAGTACCTCAACGAGCCATACAGTCAATCGGCATTAATACAGATTTGCATTTCAAAACTGCCCAGAGCTTTGAAAGTGTCATTACTGACAGGGCAACAAAAGGACAATGTATCCGCTTTTAGAGACATCTTACAACTATTAGAAGCACACCAGGCAGACTACGCATTTGTTAACAAAAATTTTTCACGACAGAACGGAAAACGAACAAACTCAGCTACTTTTGAACAAACACGATTTGGTAATAACAATCCGAGTAAACGCTTTCGCAGCGAAAATGACAACGAAAACAGGAGTAATGAAAAACATTATACTGACACGGTAAATTTATATTCAGGACAGCAACAGAATCCGAGACTTAACACGCAACCGAATAGGTCAAATTTCCATATGAATCATCGCTCAGATAATGCGACCGGGGAAGGCCATTACGCGGGTCGACCGCAAAATGAACAAAAACAAACGTTTCTACGGGGTGCAGGTGGGCTGCCGTACAGTCACAGTTATAACGACAGGAGAAAAGAAAACGAACACAGACCGCCGAGGACGTTCCACAATGACAATTTTAACGGAAACTACAACAGGGCCCAACAGCTGCGTTACCGTATGAATGTACCAGACACCAGATTTCATCCACCAGACACTGCTAATAATCAAAACGGCAGAACTGTACAGTTGATAGAACACATACCAACCTCCCAAGCTGAAAATCACATATCGGAAGAATTATGACTAGAGAAAACCTGCAATGAATCTCTTAATGTCGATACTATGAAATCACACAGAGAAAACATAACGACCGAAAATGCCATTACATTTGACGACGTGAGAGACACATTGTTACAGGAAAAACCAATCCTACAGAAAACAATATATCACCCAATAATAGAGATAAATTTACAGTCGCACAATATTTTAGCGATAATTGATTCAGGTTCACCTATGTGCGTAATTAACGAAGACACATTTAACAGATGCAATAGCAATAATGATTACCCAGTATTTCCTTTAAACAGAACGAAGGTCAAGGGAGCTTTTGCAGGAAAAGGCATTGAAGTTAAAAGACAGACACAATTAACATTTGTTTTTGCAGGGGAAACGTTCCACAGTGATTGTTGGATAGTTCCGAATTTAACAACAGACATGATATTAGGAATAAATTTTCTTGTTCAATACGATGCGAAGATTGACTTCAAATCGTCATACCTCACACTACAAAAGGAAAACAGGGAAGTGATCGTAAGATTTCAAAACACAGTATCCTCCGAAGAACAAAATATGCACAGGATCGAGATTATTACTGATTCTCAAGATAACGATTGTTATATCGCACTATACACGAACACACTTAATAATGACTTGGTAGAGGAACAGGAGTACAATATGTTCGAGACAATCACACGCAAGGTAGACAATAGTGTAGCAAAATGCGACGCAGAACGCACAGAACTTGAAAATATTCTGGTACAACACAAAGCAGTTTTTGCCAATGTTCCAGGAACAATGACAGGATTTATGTACGAATTTCAGATGAAACCACACGAGACTTTCAAAGCAAAGCATTATCCAATCCCACACATACACACAGAAGCAGTTAAGAAAGAATTACGAGCAATGATCGATCAAGGAATAATAGAACCAGCAGCCAGCCAATATATAAATCCACTACACATTGTTGAAAAGAAGGATGGATCACTACGTTTAGTTTTAGATTCACGTCAAGTTAATAAAATAATCATTACAGAAACCGACCGACCACAGACGTTAGAAGAGTTACTGCAAAAATTTCATGGCACCTCCATTTATACTACACTCGACCTCAAATCAGGGTTTTGGCAAATCCAACTACACCCAAATTGCCGAAAATATACGGCATTCCTTTGCTTTGGGGAATGCTATCAATTTTGTAAACTTCCGTTTGGACTAACGATTTCGTCTGCCGCCTTTATACGAGGCATGAATACTATTCTACCACAAGATCTGAAAAACAAAATTACTACATATGTCGATGACATTTTAATTGCAGCAGAAAACTGGGAACAACACAATCATACTCTTCAACAATTACTGAATACATTCGAGCAGAATGGTATAACTATAAACTTGCGTAAATCTGAATTTGGTAAAGCGTCAATAAAATTTCTAGGGCACATTATCTCACAAACAGGTATCGCACCAGACCCTGACAAATTGCAAGCACTGAAAGACATCGACGTGCCAACAAACAAAAAGGAACTTCGGAGCTTTTTAGGTCTTATCAATTATTTTAGAAAATTTATCCACTACAAAGCATTAGACACGCCCTTGCTATACCAGCTTACAAGTAAAAACACACTTTGGTCATGGAATGAAGACGTTGAAGCTGAATTCGAGAACTTGAAAGAAGCATTATTAAAAGCACCTTTGTTATCACACCCTGACCCAACACAAAACTTTTCCGTTGCAACAGATAGTTCAACCACAGCACTAGGAGTACATATTTTCCAAGAAATAAAGGAAGAAGATAAGACAGTCGTGAAACACATTGCTTTTGCAAGCAGGATACTTTCTCCAGCAGAGCGCAATTATTCTGTAACAGAATTAGAGACACTATGTGTAATTTACGCTTTTAAGCGATTCCGTCATTTTCTATATGGCCGACATACAACAATATATACCGATCACCGAGCAATCCAGTTTTTATTGTCAGCAAAACTTACGCACGATAGATTAAGCCGCTGGAAATTATACTTACAAGAGTTTGATTTTACCATTATACACATTCCAGGCACGCAGAATACTGTTACCGACGCATTGTCGAGGTCCATTCACAATAAACGCATGGAGAAAGAAAATACCTTTTGCTACAACAACCATAGTATTATGTATATTAAACAAGTAGCTTTCGAAAACTTTATATCAGCAGCATTACAGGATATAGAGAGAGAACAGCAGAAAGATGAAACACTGAAAGAGATTGTAACGCTTTTGAAAGACAGAAGTAACGCTAAAGTCAGACTTCATTACACTGTACATCAAAATATACTCTTTATTCGATCATACTGAGACGGTAATAATTGGCTTTTATGCATTCCGGAAGGGATCGTAAATAAACTGATATGGTATACACATCTAAGTTATGGACACTACGGAGCGAGGAAATGCTTTCTGATTCTGCGACAAAATTGCCACTTTAATAACATGGAGAAACACATAAGAAAAGTAATAGCATCATGCAAGATATGTCAAAAAGCTAAATCATCAACAGTGTCACACATTCCACCATTGTATCCCATCATACCGGTTAAGTTAAGACACATGGCAGCAGTGGATCTTTTCGGTCCAATCCCCAGAACAAATAATGGTTATAGTTATATTTTTGTAGCTGTAGAACTAACATCCAAATTTGTAACATTTTCTCCACTAAGGAAAGCAACAGCAAGAACAGTATCAAGAGCGTTTGTAAGAGATTTTCTATCAGTAGTAGGACGTGTACAGAAGGTTATTTCAGATAACGGTCCGCAGTTTAGGTCAGACGTATGGAAGAAAATGTTAGAAAGTAAGAACATAACACCTATTTACATATCAAGATATCACAGTTCTTCCAACCCATCAGAAAGAATAATGAAAGAGATCGGGAAGTTATGCAGAATTTATTGTCATAAAAGACATACAACATGGGATAAATATATTTTACAGTTTCAAGAAGTGATAAATGCAATACCCAATGAATCTACGATGCTATCACCAACCGTAATACTGACAAATAAAGACCCACCGAACAAAATTACCGAACTAATTACTTTTCCTAAGACGCGTAGGCTTCGACATTGTGAAATAATAGACACAGCATTAGCAAACACTAAAAGAGCTGCAGATCGGCGGAAGAAACAACAGAAGCAGGTAAGTCGACTACAGAAGTACGAGATTGGCGACAAAGTACTGATTCGCACTCATTTTCTTTCCAATAAAGGTAAGCACAGATGCCGTAAATTCGAACTTCTGTATGCATGCCCTTACAGAGTTCGTAATATTCCACACGCTAATGTAGTGCATGTGGAAACGCTACGTAAGAAGAAATCATTAGGGAATCATCATGTATCCAACGTGAAACATTTCTTGACTTAAATTTTTGCATTTCAGCTGACGAAAGGACGGTGTGACACGTAAGTATGCAACAATGGTAGTTTCAGCGCGCTTCAGTAACAAACAAAGCCGCGACACGCAGCGGGCCGCTAATATTTCACCGTACCTTAAAGAACACAGCAGTACTTAATGATGCTACGCCAGCCAAGACAAATAAAAACACGAGAAACATTTCCTAACTTAAAGAGAACATGCAGACAACGACACGACGTATGAATTTGTGCACTGAGAGCTCATAAATGAAAGAAATTTTTTTTATAACGTGACATAATTACTTAAGAAAATGTCGATTTTTGCAATAGCTAAACTGATAATATAGATCGTTCATTAATCAATTATTTTAGTGGTAACATTAACATGTACTCTTTATTCCAGAATGCAGCATTGTTGTCACACGTCATCAAAATGAAACGTAGTTTTAGTTAGAATAAGGATGTGAATCTTTAGGTCACGCAGATAGCTGACGCTAATTGTCATTACAGAAATTTTATAGGTCATGCCGGGAGCTGACGTGATTTTGCAGCAGTTAATATTATGATAAAGTGTTTTATAGGTCATGCCAGGAGCGGACGAGAAGTACCAGAAGATGTTTATTGAAGTCATGCCGTGCACTGACGATAATTAATACTGAATGTTTTATAATAAGTCATGCCGTGCGCTGACGTTAATTAATGCTGAATGTTTATAACAGGTTATGCAGAGAGTTGACACAGATGCAGAAGAAGAATGTGTATGTTATGTTAGTATATAAGAAATGTATAATGTTAAGAAATAATTTTGCTAGCATGTGACACATTGCAACACTATGGATGGGGACCACACATTACAATGTCTAACCAGAATAATGTTTACCTTAATTTTCAGCTGCAAAAGAATACTTTAAATAATTTTATGACAGTAATTTTATTGTATATTATGACCTGACATTTGACGACTCATAACTGACGACTACACCCCTGAATGGAAGACAAAATTTTAGGACAGTAAGTCAAGAAATGCATTGTCAACAAAATTTATAATTAATGATGTAAGAAACTAAGATATGTAAATACAGAATAAGTAATAATGTACTTGTCTATAACAAATCTGTATACTATCAAATACTGAATAAGTAGGAACTTTTATGTCTTTTATATATGGGAATAATTTTCTGGAAGAATTCTTAAATTAAAACTACATATTGTTACAAATTACGACACAACATATTTTGTCATAGGGAAAATTATTTGGTAGTCAAATTATGGTACCAACAATGTCCGTGAACCCATTGCCAAAACAATTTTACCCGTACCTTAATTCCTGTGCATCCCCATGGTTATTGAGCACAGAATCAGTGAATTGTGAAACACGTGACTTCAACCAATGATGTTCTCGACGAGGTGTTTGCATACCTAGATGCACACCACAGCCCGATGTATGTCAATTGGTGCCTGCATACCTAGATACACACCACAGTATGACGTACGACAATAGGTGTTTGCATACCAAGATGCACACCACCAACCTTAATGGACCATTGGAGATGGAACTTAATCCTGATGTGGCTGCGGCAACTCAGGCTATTCGACGACGTACTTAGTGTTTGGGTACACTAAAACTATGGAGCAAGGCGATGATGGAACCACATGGCGAAACCTGGTGTTGTGCTATGTGAGGGAAAGGAACAGACTTTTGAGTGCATTCACAGACAGTTGCCAGTGCTTTGACCATGCTATCCAATTCCTTTTGTACCTTCCTTAATTGTGGTACTAAGAGATGCCAATTTGAATTAAATGTTTCATAATGTAAACTTTCAATTGCTTCATATGATCTGTACATTGATTTTCACATTTACTCTTATTCTTGTTGTTAAATTTAAGGGAACCAAATTTTACTTGATGTACAATTCCTACTAAAACCCTTTCTATTTACATATTCTCTTTATTAGAGATAGACAAATCATTTCGTATGACAGCATTTGTGTATACACTTTGTTCAAACTATTTTCTATAATCAAATTTTATACTTATGTTGAGTCCATATGACTCAACAACGTAGTAAAATTTTAAGAAAGCCGAGTAGCGGCATATGTAATTATGTAATAGGCGTATTTAAACTGTTTTAGCATGTAATTATCTGAACTGGTATGTAATTATGTAATAGGCGTATTTAAACTGTTTTAGCATGTAATTATCTGAACTGTTTCTTATTTAAATTGTTTTGTTAATTAAATTGCATTGTGTATTATTGAGAAAGAGCGGGAAACCGCGCATAGATACATTTTGAGAAAGAGCGGGAAACAGCGCGCAGTAATACATCTGTAATGGTAGCAGGGATTGTCTGCACCAAAAACCATTGTTGGCGGCGAGACCGCACTTTTGTAGCATTGAGCGTTGGAAGCGAGCAGTTGCGAGTAAGATGTGAGAGGAGGCAGTCGTAGCTAGCGAGACATGAGAGGAGGTCGCTGTAAGCGAGGTATGAATTAACACTTTGAAAGAAGCGGTGTGCTCGCCAGCCACTCGCTATATGTAGCGCAATGCTAGTTTTTAAGAATTTTTGTAAAGAACTATGCCCCTTGTAATTGTTTGTCAAGATCGTTCTCAGAATATAGTTATGTAATTTTTATGGAAAATTAGGTATGTAGCGCAACGCTATTTTTTAAGAATTTTTGTAAAGAACTATACCCCTTGTAATTGTTTGTCAAGATCGTTCTCAGAATATAGTTAACTTCTACCAGATTAAATGCATTAAGAATTTTCTATCCCAAAATCATTCACGTAAATGCTTTACGGAATTTATTGTTATCTTAAAAGAAAAGTCTAAACTGAGCTTCAGCTTTTATCAAATCTAAATTAACTTCAACTTAAAGAATTCCAGTCACAAAGTATTATGAAACTCCACCAGCAGCTTATAATTATGTTAAAGAGAAGTACCTCCCCCCATGAACCATGGACCTTGCCGTTGGTGGGGAGGCTTGCGTGCCTCAGCGATACAGATGGCCGTACCGTAGGTGCAACCACAACGGAGGGGTATCTGTTGAGAGGCCAGACAAACGTGTGGTTCCTGAAGAGGGGCAGCAGCCTTTTCAGTAGTTGCAGGGGCAACAGTCTGGATGATTGACTGATCTGGCCTTGCAACATTAACCAAAACGGCCTTGCTGTGCTGGTACTGCGAACGGCTGAAAGCAAGGGGAAACTACAGCCGTAATTTTTCCCGAGGACATGCAGCTTTACTGTATGATTAAATGATGATGGCATCCTCTTGGGTAAAATATTCCGGAGGTAAAATAGTCCCCCATTCGGATCTCCGGGCGGGGACTACTCAGGAGGATGTCGTTACCAGGAGAAAGAAAAATGGCGTTCTACGGATCGGAGTGTGGAATGTCAGATCCCTTAATCGGGCAGGTAGGTTAGAAAATTTAAAAAGGGAAATGGATAGGTTAAAGTTAGATATAGTGGGAATTAGTGAAGTTCGGTGGCAGGAGGAACAAGACTTCTGGTCAGGTGACTACAGGGTTATAAACACAAAATCAAATAGGGGTAATGCAGGAGTAGGTTTAATAATGAATAGGAAAATAGGAATGCGGGTAAGCTACTACAAACAGCATAGTGAACGCATTATTGTGGCCAAGATAGATACGAAGCCCACACCTACTACAGTAGTACAAGTTTATATGCCAACTAGCTCTGCAGATGATGAAGAAATTGAAGAAATGTACGATGAAATAAAAGAAATTATTCAGATAGTGAAGGGAGACGAAAATTTAATAGTAATGGGTGACTGGAATTCGAGTGTAGGAAAAGGGAGAGAAGGAAACATAGTAGGTGAATATGGATTGGGGCTAAGAAATGAAAGAGGAAGCCGCCTAGTAGAATTTTGCACAGAGCACAACTTAATCATAGCTAACACTTGGTTTAAGAATCATGAAAGAAGGTTGTATACGTGGAAGAACCCTGGAGATACTAAAAGGTATCAGATAGATTATATAATGGTAAGACAGAGATTTAGGAACCAGGTTTTAAGTTGTAAGACATTTCCAGGGGCAGATGTGGACTCTGACCACAATCTATTGGTTGTGACCTGTAGATTAAAACTGAAGAAACTGCAAAAATGTGGGAAATTAAGGAGATGGGACCTGGATAAACTGAAAGAACCAGAGGTTGTACAGAGTTTCAGAGAGAGCATAAGGGAACAATTGACAGGAATAGGGGAAAGAAATACAGTAGAAGAAGAATGGGTAGCTCTGAGGGATGTAGTAGTGAAGGCAGCAGAGGATAAAGTAGGAACAAAGACGAGGGCTGCTAGAAATCCTTGGGTAACAGAAGAAATATTGAATTTAATTGATGAAAGGAGAAAATATAAAAATGCAGTAAATGAAGCAGGCAAAAAGGAATACAAACGTCTCAAAAATGAGATCGACAGGAAGTGCAAAATGGCTAAACAGGGATGGCTAGAGGACAAATGTAAGGATGTAGAAGCTTATCTCACTAGGGGTAAGATAGATACTGCCTACAGGAAAATTAAAGAGACCTTTGGAGAGAAGAGAACCACGTGTACGAATATCAAGAGCTCAGATGGCAGCCCAGTTCTAAGCAAAGAAGGGAAGGCAGAAAGGTGGAAGGAGTATATAGAAGGTTTATATAAGGGCGATGTACTTGAGGACAATATTATGGAAATAGAAGAGGATGTAGATGAAGACGAAATGGGAGATACGATACTGCGTGAAGAGTTTGACAGAGCACTGAAAGACCTGAGTCGAAACAAGGCCCCCGGAGTAGACAACATTCCATTAGAACTACTGACGGCCTTGGGAGAGCCAGTCATGACAAAACTCTACCAGCTGGTGAGCAAGATGTATGAGACAGGCGAAATACCCTCAGACTTCAAGAAGAATATAATAATTCCAATCCCAAAGAAACCAGGTGCTGACAGATGTGAAAATTACCGAACTATCAGTTTAATAAGCCACGGCTGCAAAATACTAACGCGAATTCTTTACAGACGAATGGAAAAACTGGTAGATGCAGACCTCGGGGAGGATCAGTTTGGATTCCGTCGAAATGTTGGAACACGTGAGGCAATACTGACCTTACGACTTATCTTAGAAGAAAGATTAAGAAAAGGCAAACCTACGTTTCTAGCATTTGTAGACTTAGAGAAAGCTTTTGACAATGTTGACTGGAATACTCTTTTTCAAATTCTAAAGGTGGCAGGGGTAAAATACAGGGAGCGAAAGGCTATTTATAATTTGTACAGAAACCAGATGGCAGTAATAAGAGTCGAGGGGCATGAAAGGGAAGCAGTGGTTGGGAAAGGAGTGAGACAGGGTTGTAGCCTCTCCCCGATGTTATTCAATCTGTATATTGAGCAAGCAGTAAAGGAAACAAAAGAAAAATTTGGAGTAGGTATTAAAATTCATGGAGACGAAGTAAAAACTTTGAGGTTCGCCGATGACATTGTAATTCTGTCAGAGACGGCAAAGGACTTGGAAGAGCAGTTGAACGGAATGGACAGTGTCTTGAAAGGAGGATATAAGATGAACATTAACAAAAGCAAAACGAGGATAATGGAATGTAGTCAAATTAAATCGGGTGATGCTGAGGGAATTAGATTAGGAAATGAGACACTTAAAGTAGTAAAGGAGTTTTGCTATTTAGGAAGTAAAATAACTGATGATGGTCGAAGTAGAGAGGATATAAAATGTAGACTGGCAATGGCAAGGAAAGCATTTCTGAAGAAGAGAAATTTGTTAACATCGAATATAGATTTATGTATCAGGAAGTCGTTTCTGAAAGTATTTGTTTGGAGTGTAGCCATGTATGGAAGTGAAACATGGACGATAACTAGTTTGGACAAGAAGAGAATAGAAGCTTTCGAAATGTGGTGCTACAGAAGAATACTGAAGATAAGGTGGATAGATCACGTAACTAATGAGGAGGTATTGAATAGGATTGGGGAGAAGAGAAGTTTGTGGCACAACTTGACTAGAAGAAGGGATCGGTTGGTAGGACATGTTTTGAGGCATCAAGGGATCACAAATTTAGCGTTGGAGGGCAGCGTGGAGGGTAAAAATCGTAGAGGGAGACCGAGAGATAAGTACACTAAGCAGATTCAGAAGGATGTAGGTTGCAGTAGGTACTGGGAGATGAAACAGCTTGCACAGGATAGAGTAGCATGGAGAGCTGCATCAAACCAGTCTCAGGACTGAAGACAACAACAACAACAAAGAGAAGTAAGTATATTCATTCCACAGTTTGCTGTAGCAGTCAGATGGCGATCCAGTATAAATAATTAAAGGTAAGAATCAGTCTTAATAATTTCAGGTAACGACTAAGGGCCACGGCGACAACACATTTTATGTTTCGTCGTAATAATCAGCAGGTAGTCTTGACAGAGCAGCAGTTAAAAGATTTTTAGAGACGCAGCGTTCAATCAGCAAGCAAACGTTCATCCAATATCAGAAGGGAAGGTTTCAGAGTATAGATTTAAGTGTCAGGAAGTCTTTTCTGAAAGTATTTGTATGGAATGTAACCATGTGTGGAAATGAAACATGGACGATAAATAGTTTGGACAAGAAGAGAATAGAAACTTTCGAAATGTGGTGCTACAGAAGAATGCTGAAGATTAGATGGATAGATCACATAACTAATGAGGAAGTATTGAACAGGATTGGGGAGAAGAGAAGTTTGTGGCACAACTTTACCAGGAGAAGGGGTCGGTTGGTAGGACATGTTTTGAGGTATCGAGGGATCACAAATTTAGTATTGGAGGGCAACGTGGAGCGTAAAAATCGCAGAGGGAGACCAAGAGATGAATACACTAAGCAGATTCAGAAGGATGTAGGTTGCAGTAGGTACTGGGAGATGAAGAAGCTTGCACAGGATAGAGTAGCATGGAGAGCTGCATCAAACCAATCTCGGGACTGAAGACCACAACAACAACAACATTTTACGTTCCAGGACAACTTCCCATTTGCACCCTTTCTCCTCCACATTTGATCTTACAGTATCTATCCAGCTTTTTAATTGCTCTTCCCCGTGGTCTTCTTCCTATGAGGTTTAGGATGAAATAAATTTTGGCACGTATTTGGCTGCTCATTCACATTATGTGCCCATCCCATTGAAGCCTGCGTTTCTTCATGACACTGATACCAAGAACCTCAATACCGGCTATTTTTCTATTCACCTCATTCCTGATTTTGTCTTTTCTAGTTGTTTGGTTCATAGTTCTAATGAATCTCATTTCTGTTGCCTTAATTCCGCTGAGGTATTTACTTAGTAGGGTACATAATTCTAAACCGTATATTAGAATTGGTACGAAATTAGTGAAGGACATTGTCGCCTTTTCTTTTCATGTTATTTTACCATCCCAAAGAAGATTTCTGATTTGACTGTAAAAGCTGGATGATTTCTGAGTCCTGCTGAGTACTTCCTGCTTAAAGGTGTTGTCTTTCGAGATCATGCTTCCTTGCTACTTGAAATGTGAAACAGATTCTAGTTTCACACCTTCTAGAGATATTTATGATGTTATTCATTGCCTGTTGATGGTCATTTCCACTATCCCTGTTTTACCTATTATGAAAATAAACAAAGTAGAGTAATTTCCGTCTTCGACTACTACTTATTGCAGATACTGTTCTGATAGTGAATATAGCAGCATCATGTTATTGAACAGAATCCTGAACATGAGCTTCCCATGACTGCTTAGCAACCATCCAAACTCTTAGGAATTTGCAGTGTGCGGAGACTCTTATCATATGCCCATTCTGTGTAATCAGAACGACAGTTTTAATTGAACTGTGTGATAGAAACTCCAAAATCTGAGTCTTATTGTGATTCAGCATCAATTTTGTTTCTACAAACTATGAACTTACGTCATGAGCTGCACCGTTTGATACTATGCCTAAGTTGCACTCAACATCCTTCACTAATAAGCTAGTGTCATCAGTATATAGAAGTGCCTCATAATTACCTGTCACAAAAAAGACATACCATTTACATATATAAGAAATGGGAACGAACCCAGTACACACGCCTGAGACCCCTCTCCCCCCCCCCCCCCCCCCTCTACCCCATCTGCGCCTTACACAACGATCCCCCAGTCAGAATCCACGTCATGTTGTTGTTGTGGTCTTCAGTCCAGAGATTGGTTTGATGCAGCTCTCCATGCTACTCTATCCTGTGCAAGCTTCATATCCTCCCAGTACCTACTGCAGCCTACATCCTTCTGAATCTGCTGAGTGTATTCATCTCTTGGTCTCCCTCTACGATTTTTACCCTCCACGCTGCCCTCCAATGCTAAATTTGTGATCCCTTGATGCCTCAGGACATGTCCTACCAGCCGATCCCTTCTTCTGGTCAAGTTGTGCCACAAACTTCTCTTCTCCCCAAGCCTATTCAATACCTCCTCATTAGTTACGTGATCTACCCACCTAATCTTCAGCATTCTTCTGTAGCACCACATTTCGAAAGCTTCTATTCTCTTCTTGTACAAACTATTTATCGTCCATGTTTCACTTCCATACATGGCTACACTCCATACAAATACTTTCAGAAAAGACTTCCTGACACTTAAGTTTATACTCAATGATAATAAATTTTTCTAATCTAATTCCCTCAGCATCACTTGATTTAATTCGACAACATTCCATTATCCTCGATTTGCTTTTATTGATGTTCATCTTTTATCCTCCTTTGAAGACACTGCCCCTTTCCGGTCAATTGCTCTTCAAGGCCAAACCCGTTCTTATCATATGCCGTGGATATATGATCTTTCGCTGTATGCTAAGGTATGAGTGGTACCAGTTGTGTCTTACTCATCTAAAACTGCAGTAACATTTTGTGACATAATCAAAGAAGACGCCTGGTGTTCACGAATTTTTGTTTAGTCCGAACACTGCGCCACAGTAAAAATAGAATACAGCATTTTCAGTTGTTAAAGCTACCCTAAAACGAAGTTGATCGCTTGACAGCAAGTTGTGTGAGCTAAAATGATTAATTAAGCTTATATATACTACCTTTTCGATAACTTCCGCAAACAACAATGCCACATAAATAGGTCTAGAATTGTCTACTTGCCCCTTTCTCCTTTTTTATAAAGTGTTTTCACTTCTGAGTCCTTTAATCTTTTAGTAAACCTACTATTCCTAAAGGAAATATTAGAAATAGGGCTAAGCACTAGGATAACATATGCGTCACAGTGCTTTAGTATTCTGCGACGTGCCCTCAGCCTCCAGCGATTTAATTGTTGACCCATTCACCCCTTTGTCGGCATCATGGAAGTGTGATTGAGAGAACAGTCGTGGAACGCCACTTTCTATCAGAGTTACGTGATTTCCCTCAGAAAGTAAATTTCTATTTAATTCACTTGCTATATTGGACATAAGTGGCTTTAATTTTATCCTGAGAATTAGGTATTCTATTTTCATAGCACTCCTTTTGCATTCCGAAGCAAAGAAGGAAAACCAGAAAGGTGGAAGGAGTATATAGAGGAACTCTACAAGGGTGATGTACTGGAGGAAGACATTATGGAAATGGAAGAGGATGTAGATGAAGATGAAATGGGACATACAATACTGCATGAACAGTTTGACAGAGCACTGAAAGACCTGAGTCGAAACAAGGCCCCCGGGAGTAGACAACATTCCATTAGAACTGCTGACAGCCTTGGGAGATCCAGCCATGATAAAACTCTACCATCTGGTGAGCAAGATGTATGAGACAGGTGAAATACCCTCAGACTTCAAGAAGAATATAATAATTCCAATCAAAAGAAACCAGGTGTTGACAGATGTGAAAATTACCGAACTATCAGTTTAATAAATCACGGTTGCAAATTGTTGTTGTTGTTGTTGTCTTCAGTCCTGAGACTGGTTTGATGCAGCTCTCCATGCTACTCTATCCTGTGCAAGCGTCTTCACCTCTCAGTACCTACTGCAACCTACATCCTTCTGAATCTGCTTAGTGTATTCATCGCTTGGTCTCCCTTTACGATTTTTACCCTCCACGCTGCCCTCCAATACTAAATTCGTGATCCCTTGATGCCTCAGAACATGTCCTACCAACCGATCCCTTCTTCTGGTCAAGTTGTACCACAAACTTCTCTTCTCCCCAATCCTATTCAGTACTTCCTCATTAGTTATGTGATCTACCCATCTAATCGTCAGCATTCTTCTGTAGCACCACATTTCGAAAGCTTCTATTCTCTTCTTGTCCGAACTATTTATCGTCCATGATTCACTTCCATACATGGCTACACTCCATACAAATACTTTCAGAAACGACTTCCTGAGACTTAAATCTATACTTGATGTTAACAAATTTCTCTTCTTCAGAAACGCTTTCCTTGCCATTGCCAGTCTCCATTTTATATCCTCTCTACTTCGACCATCATCAGTTATTTTTCTACCCAAATAGCAATACTCCTTTACTACTTTAAGTGTCTCATTTCCTAATCGATGCCCTCAGCATCACCCGACTTAATTCGACTACGTTCCATTATCCTCGTTTTGCTTTTGTTGATGTTCATCCTATATCCTCCTTTCAAGTCACTGTCCATTCCATTCAACTGCTCTTCCAAGTCCTTTGCTGTCTCTGAGAGAATTACAATGTCATCGGCGAACCTCAAAGTTTTTATTTCTTCTCCATGGATTTTAATACCTACTCCGAATTTTTCTTTTGTTTCCTTTACTGCTTGCTCAATATACAGATTGAATAACATAGGGGAGAGGCTACAGCCCTGTCTCACTCCCTTCCCAACCACTGCTTCCGTTTCATGTCCCACGACTCTTATAACTGCCATCTGGTTTCTGTACAAATTGTAAATAGCCTTTCGCTCCCTGTATTTTCCCACTGCCACCTTTAGAATTTGAAAGAGAGTATTATAGTCAACATTGTCAAAAGCTTTCTTTAAGTCTACAAATGCTAGAAACGTAGGTTTGCCTGTCCTTAATCTTTCTTCTAAGATAAGTCGTGAGGTCAGCATTGCCTCACGTGCTCCAGTATTTCTACGGAATCTAAACTGATCTTCCCCGAGGTCGGCTTCTACTAGTTTTTCCATTCGTCTGTAAAGAATTCGTGTTAGTATTTTGCAGATGTGACTTATTAAACTGATAGTTCGGTAATTTTCACATCTCTCAACACCTGCTTCTTTGGGATTGGAATTATTATATTGTTCTGGAAGTCTGAGAGTATGTCGCCTGTCTCATACATCTTGCTCACCAGCTGGTAGAGTTTTGTCATGACTGGCTCTCCCAAGGCCGTCAGTAGTTCTAATGGAATGTTGTCTACTCCGGGGGCCTTGTTTCGACTCAGGTCTTTCAGTGCTCTGTCAAACTCTTCACGCCGTATCGTATCTCCCATTTCATCTTCATCTACATCCTCTTCCATTTCCATTGTATTGTCCTCAAGTACATCGCGGTTGTATAAACCCTCTATATACTCCTTCCACCTTTCTGTTGTCCCGTCTTTGCTTAGAACTGGGTTTCCATTTGAGCTCTTGATATTCGTACAAGTGGTCCTCTTTTCTCCAAAGGTCTCTCTAATTTTCCTGTAGGCAGTATCTATCTTACCCCTAGTGAGATAAGCCTCTACATCCTTACATTTGTCCTCCAGCCATCCCTGCTTAGCCATTTTGCACTTCCTGTCGATCACATTTTTGAGACGTTTGTATTCCTTTTTGCCTGTTTCATTTACTGCATTTTTATATTTTCTCCTTTCATCAATTAAATTCAATATTTCTTCTGTTACCCAAGGATTTCTACTAGCCCTCGTCTTTTTACCTACTTGATCCTCTGCTGCCTTCACTACTTCATCCCTCAAAGCTACCCATTCTTCTTCTACTGTATTTCTTTCCCCCATTCCTGTCAATTGTTCCCTTATGCTCTCCCTGAAACTCTGTACGACCTCTGGTTCTTTCAGTTTATCCAGGTCCCATCTCCTTAAATTCCCGCCTTTTTGCAGTTTCTTCAGTTTTAATCTACAGTTCATAACCAATGGATTGTGGTCAGAGTCCACATCTGCCCCTGGAAATGTCTTACAATTTAAACACTAATTCTTTACAGACGAATGGAAAGACTGGTGGCAGTTGGAGTGGCCGCGTGGTTCAAGGCGCCATGTCACGCACTGCGCGTCCCCTTTCCGCCGGAGGTTCGAGTCTTCCCTCGGACGTGGTTGTATGTGTTGTTCTTAGCATAAGTTAGTTTAAGTAGTCTGCAGCTCGTGGTCTTGCGGTAGCGATCTCGCTTCCCGCGGGGTCCCGGGTTCGATTCCCGGCGGGGCCAGGGATTTTCTCTGCCTCGTGATGACTGGGTGTTGTGTGTCTTTTATCATCATTTCATCGCCATCGACACGCAAGTCGCCAAAGTGGCGTCAACTCGAAAGACTTGCCCCTACGGGAGGCCCTAGTCACACGGCATTTCCATTTAAGTAATGTATAAGACCAGCAACCGATGACCTCAGCAGTTTAATCCCTTAGGAATTCACACACATTTTAATTTTATTTATTTATTTTTAAAAAAAACTGTCAGATGCCAACCTCGGGGAAGATCACTTTGGATTCCGTAGAAATGTTGGAACACGTAAGGCAATACTGACCCTACGACTTTTCTTAGAAGCTAGATTAAGGAAAGGAAAATCTACGTTTCTAGCATTTGTAGACTTAGAAGAAGCTTTTGACAATGTTGACTGGTATACTGTTTTTCAAATTCTGAAGGTGGCAGGGGTAAAATACAGAGAGCGAAAGGCTATTTACAATTAGTACAGTAACCAGATGGCAGTTATAAGAATCGAGGGGCATAAAAGTGAACCAGAGGTTGAGAATGGAGTGAGACAGGGTTGTAGCCTCTCCCCGATGTTATTCAATGTGCATGTTGAGCAAGCAGTAAAGGAAACAAAAGAAAAATTTGGAACAGAAATTAAAATCCATGGAGAAGAAATAAATACTTTGACGTTTGCCGACGACATTGTAATTCTGTAAGAGACAGCAAAGGACCTGGAAGAGAATGGAATGGACAGTGTCTGGAAAGGAGGATATAAGATGAACATCAACAAAAACAAAACGAGAATAATGGAACGTTGTCGAATTAAATAAGGTGATGCTGAGGTTATTAGATTAGAAAAAAAGGCACTTAAAGTAGTAGATGAGTTTTCCTATTTGCTGAGCAAAACAACTGATGATAGTCGAAGTAGAGAGGATATAAAATGTAGACTGGCTATGGCAAGGAAAACGTTTCTCAAGAAGAGAAGCTTGTTAACATCGAGAATGGATTTAAGTTTCAGGAAGTCTTTTCTGAAATTATTTATATGGAGTGCAGCCATGTATGGAAATGAAACATGGACGATAAATAGTTAAGAGAATAGAAGCTTTCGAAAGGTGGTAAACTTTAGTAAACAGTGATTACAATTAAAGATATTTTGTTAAAATATTTCAACAGCTGCTCTTGTAATAATATTTTGAGGTTGTAAAGGGACTTTATTGACACCCTGTACTTCGTGAATACGGCGTGGGTAACAAGATGACTATGTTAATTGAACAGATCTTTACAGATACATCTTTAAAGTAAAATTCTTAGATAAAACTTGCGGTAACTTTTCAAATTAGAGGTGGACTATCTCCACGCTTATTCAACAGTACTCAATAAGATCGTCAAACTCGGGAGAAACAAATACCAGCAATAGCTATGGGAACAGAAGGTGAACGAATGAACACGAAGTGCTTTGCTTTTGCTGGCGACGTAGCAAGGAGGCAGGCCACGCCGTGAGACTGCCATCAAGATCGGACTCCAAATCTCTTACGAAAAAACGCAGTACATAGACTCCAAGAGCCAAAACCTGTCATCACTTGGAACCACACAAGTTAAACATTTCAAGTACCTACAGGATAGTACTGGAAACGCAAGCAACAAAAGAGTAGCTTACAAAACACGTGGAGAAAAACTACGTAACACGGCTTAATTACCTCGTATTTGAACAACAATAAATCGCTGTCCATCAAAGCCAAACTTCGTCGCTACTACACGGTCGGTGTCACAGAAGCGCTTTACTCAACAGAAACGTCATCATTAACTGTGTCAAAGACATCGAGAAAATAGAACGACAAAACAGAAAATATTTTGACCCAAAATTCAAATGGTGTCTGTGTGCACAAAAGCTGAGACGAGCGATATTCGTCGACTGAAAGATTCATCTCACTTGCACGGAAAAGAAGCATGGAATTCTACGGTCATATAGCAAGAATGGACGACTCTCTCTTGACGAAGAAAATCATCAACAGAATCAGTCAATCGGAAATATATTGACCAGTAGACACCCGAAATGACTTTACAGAAATCGGTGTTGACCCACTGGCAATTACACGAACAATGTACAAGCAGAAAATCGGTACACATGACGTCATACCCAAGAGTCCAAGAGGAAGGAATTTGAAACTTAAAAATATTTGGATGGAAGGAAGAAGACAGGTCGAAAGTGAAAAGATGAGGAAGTTTTAATAATTACGAATTACATCTACATCTACGTGATTATTCTGCTCTTCACAATAAAGTGCGTGGCAGAGGGTTCAATGAACCATCTTCAAGCTGTCTCTCTATCGTTTCACTCTCGAATGGCGCGCGGGAAAAACACGCACTTAAATTTTTCTGTGCGAGCCCTGATTTCTCTTATTTTATCGTGGTGATCAATTCTCCCTATGTATGTAGGTGCCAACGTAATGTTTTTGCAAATCGGAGGAGAAAACAAGTGATTGAAATTTCATGAGAAGGTCCCGTCGCAACGATAAACGCCTTTGTTTTAATGATTGCCACTCCAATTCACGTATCATGTCTGTGACGCTATCTCCCCTACTTCGCGATAATACAAAACGACCTGCCCTTCTTTGTACTTTTTCGATGTCATCCGTCAGTCCCACCTGGTGGGGATCCCACACCGCACAGCAATACTCCAGAATAGAGCAGACAAGCGTGGCGTAACCACTCTCTTTAGTAGACCTGTTGCACCTTCTAAGTGTTCGACCAATGAATCGCAGTGTCTGGTTTGCTCTACCCCCAATATTATCTATATGATCGTTCCAATTTAGGTTATTTGTAATTGTAATCCCTAAGTATTTAGCTGAATTTACGGCCTTCAGATTTGCGTGACTTATTTCGTAATCGAAATTTAGTGGATTTCTTTTAGTACTCATGTGAATAACTTCACACTTTTCTCTATTCAGGGTCAATTGACACTTTTCAAACCATACAGATATCTTATTTTGCAATTCGTTTTGGTCATCTGATGACTTTACAAGACAGTAAATGACAGCATTATCTGCAAACAATCTTAGGCTGCTGCTGAGATCTTCTCCTATGTCGTTAATATAGATCAGAAACAATAGAGGGCCTATGACACTTCCTTGGGGAAGGTCGGATATTATTTCTGTTTTACTCGATAACTTACCGTCTGTCACTACGAACTGTGACCTTTCTGACAGGAAATGACGAATATACAAGTCCAAGAGGTGAGTAACAGAGCTCTTCCTTTATTTTGTCAAACAATTTTGCTGCAAATGGCTGCGAAAAAAATTACCGGACGAGTAGATTCTCGACGTACTTTTTTGTGAGGACAAAAAGGACGAGACGAATATGGATGCAACGAAGCATACGAAGATAACTGCGGTTGTACAGCCGCATTCACAATTTGCAAATTCATTTCATTAATATTTAATTATTCTAATAGTGGGATATAATGTTCTCCGGTTGAGGAAGAGTGTACATAGGTGTAGTGGCGCACGATTGAACAGTCTTGTGTGTATTATTATTTGGCCCCCTCTTTCCCGCACCCTTGGCGAATGCCTCTCAACCCCTGTCGCTACGGTGCGGCTATAAGGCGTCGACGTCCCCTCCTACATGCTGACGATTTTTATATTTCCTTCTGCTTCTCTTTTACTGGTGTGTCTGAATGCCGGCTGCAGGGAGCTATTCAGAAGGCGCAGTCGCGGGCCCTCACTCAGTTTTCAATTTTCGGCCACCAAGATTTGCGTCATGCACTTCTGTCGTCGTCGTACTGCCCAGAATTCGAAACCAGAACAGCTGTTAGAACGAGTGGCATAAAAGTAGATATCTTAGGTGTAGCGAAACAAATCAGATCACTTAAGAAAGGCTAGCCTTCCGGTCCAGATGGTATACCGAATAGGTTTCTTTCAGATTATGCAGACACAGTAGCACCTTTCTTCGCAATCATATACAACGGCTCACTTGACGAAAGGTCTGTTCCTAAAGACTGGAAAGTAGCACAGGTCACACCAATATTCAAGAAAGGAAATAGAAGTAACCCGTTGAATTGCAGACCCAAATCACTGGCCTCAATTTGCAGCATATACTGTACTGGAACATTATGAATCACCTTGAAGAAAATGACTTATTGATACATAACCAACACGGATTCAGAAAATATCATTCTTATGCAACACAGGTCGTTCTTTATTTCCATAAAGTAATGAGTGCTGTCGACAAGGGATCTCAGATCGATTCCATATTGCTAGATTTCCAGAAGGCTTTTGGTACCGTTCCTCACAAGCGACTATTAATCAAATTGCGTACATATGGAGTATCGTCTCAGTTGTGTGACTGTATTCGTGATTTCCTCTCAGAGAGGTCACAGTTCGTACTAATAGATGATAAATCATCGAGTAGAACAGAAGTGATATCTGGCGTTCCGCAAGGTAGTGTCATAGGCCCTCTGCTGTTCCTGATTTACATAAATGGTCTAGGTGATAATCTGAGCAGCCCCCTTGGATTGTTTGCAGGTGACGCTGTAATTTACCGTCTAGTAAAATCATCAGACGATCAATTCCAATTACAAAATGATCTAGAGAGAATTTCTGTATGGTGTGAAAAGTGTCAATTGGCACTGAACAAAGAAAAGTGCGAGGTCATCCACATGGGTACTAAAAGAAATCTGATAAATTTTGGGTATACGATATATCGCATAATTCTAAGGGCTGTCAATTCGACTAAATACCTAGGAATTACAATTACGAGCAACTTAAAACTGGAAAGACCACATAGATAATATTGTGGGGAAGGCGAAACAAAGACTGCGCTTTGTTGGCAGGACACTTAAAAGATGCGACAAAACCACTAAAGAGACAGCCTACATTACACTTGTCCGTCCTCTGCTGGAATATTGCTGCGCGCTGTGGGATCCTTACCAGACAGGATTGACGGAGGACATCCAAAAAGTGCAAAGAAGGGCAGCCCGTTTCGTGTTATCGCGCAATAGGGGTGAGAGTGTCACTGATATAATACGCGAGTTGGTGTGGCAGTCACTGAAACAAAGGGGGTTTTCTATGCGGCGAGATCACCAACTTTCTCTTCCGAATGCGAAAATATTTTGTTGACATCTACCTACGTAGCGAGAAATGATCATGATAATAAATTAAGAGAAGTCAGAGCTCGAACGGAAAGTTTTAGCTGCTCCTTTTTCCCACGCGCTATTCGACAGTGGAATGGCAGAGAAGTAGTATGCAAATGATTCGATGAACCTTCTGTCAGGCACTTAAGTGTGAATTGCAGAGTAACCATGTAGATGTAGATGTAGAACCCTGTCAAGAACTTTACCTCGATGACAAACAACTATTGGAGACCTACCGCATTTCGAGACGCCCACTTCCCCACCTTCGTCAGCTTAAGGACAAGTGCTAAATGTTATTCGATGTCTGAGCCACATTGACTGGGGGGCTGATCTCCCTACACTGGTGCAGCTGTGCAACACCCTCTTACAGTGACGTATTGACTACGGGAGCCTGCTGTACGGTTCAGCATCGCCCTCTACACTGCATATGCTGGACCACATCCACCAGTCTCGCGACAGGAGACTTCCAATCTAGCTCCGTGAACAGCTTCCTTGTGGAGGCTGGCGTTCCTCCACTGCGGCTCCTGAGGCAACTATTGCTTGCAAATTATACCGCCCACATTCATAGTTCATCCTCGTCTTCCAAATTACCGTCTCCTTTTCCCTAACACGGCGATACATCTTTCACAACCGTGCCCAGAACTGGAAATCCTTTTACCGTCAGTGTCCAGTCGCTTCTTAATCCCCCTGTCATCTTTCCCTTAGGTCTTCTTCCGTACACCTTCACAGTCCATACCGCGGCCACGTCTTTGGCTGGACCTATTGCAAGGCCCAGAAGACTCCGTTCGACATGAGGCCCTCCACCGGCAATTTCTTCTCGGAGCCTTCTAGGCCTCAGAAATAGTATACACCAATGGATCAATGGTCGACTGTCTTGTTGGATTGATTTATGCTCAAGTTGGCCGTGCTGAACAGCGTTCCTTGCCAGATGGCTACAATGTTTTTCCTGAAGAGTTGGTCGCCAGTTATCGCGTCCTTGAGTACATCCTCTCCTGCGCCAGTGACTCCTTCGTCATCTCTAATGACTACTTAAGCAGCCTACAAGCTCTCGACCAGTGCTTACATCGACATCATTTGCTAATGACTATCCGGGAGTCTCTTTATGCCCTCTGGAACAGTGGACGTTCAATGACCTTCATTTGGACCCCAGGATATGTCAGGATACCGGGCAATGAACTTCCTGACAGCCTGGCAAAACAGGCTATCGGTAAACCAACTCTGGAGATCAGTCTGCCGGAGACTGATGTTTTCGCGATCTGGGATACTGAATGGTGCACCCTCAGTACCCCAAACGAACTCCATGTTATCAAGGAGACAACGAAATGTGTGGTGGTCATCCATGCAAGCCACTCGCAGGGACTCTGTTGTCCTTTGCCGGCTCCGCATTGGCCATTTGTGGCTAACACACGGTCACCTTCTCTGTCTCGAGGACCCACCTTGGTGTCGCTGCGGCTCTCGCATAACTGTCGTCCACCTCTTGTTGGACTGCCCAATTTTAGCCGCTCTGCGTCGGACTTTTAACATCCCAGCTTCCTACCTCAATGCTGTTTCCTGCCTCAACAGCAGATTTAGTTTTACGTTTTATTCGTGAGGTTTTTTATATCGTACCTTCTAAGATTGGGCGACTGACCTACACTCCCGGGTCTCCACCCTCCCTCCATTTTACATCTTCGTCGCTCTTACTTTATGAGTTTTCCTCTCACCTTGTCTTTTAGAGGCTGTGATTTTAGTAAGTTGCAGAGTGGCTGGCTCATCCTTTTTTATCCTTGTGATCAGCAAGCCCAAGCCATTTGCGATGTGATTTTACTGCCTTCCTCCTCTACCCTTCCTTTTAGTGTGTCTCCCGCTCTGGGTCGCTTCTTTGGTTTCCTCATTCGAGGGGGGGGGGGGGGAGGAGGAGGGGAGTCTCCATTAGTCCGCAGCTTGTAGTCGTGCGGTAGCGTTCTCGCTTCCCGCGCCCGGGTTCCCGGAAGCGATTCCCGGCGGGGTCAGGGATTTTCTCTGCCTCGTGATGACTAGGTGTTGTGTGATGTCCTCTAGGGGACTGATGACCATAGATGTTAAGTCCCATTGTACTCAGAGCCATTAGTCTCCGTTAGTTTTACCCCCTTTTAATTCCCCCAACTCCTTTGTTTTCAATTGTTTTACCCTGAGACTCGTTTCCTTCATGAAAAAGGGACTAATGACCTTGTAGTTTGGTCCCTTTATATCTCAAACCAACCACCCAACCCATCCAAATTCAGCCGTCTAGTGTTGTGAATTTGTCATTACTGGATTTTCCCCTTTTCTTACACATTTTTATTTGCAATTCTTAGCAATATTAAAACATGCGTATCTACAATGTTTATCACCAACGTACTTGACACTCTGAGATTGAGATTAGTAAATCATATAGGACAAAAGTGTTGTAAAAAAGTGAAACATTGGAATACGCTGCTGAGACGTAACACTTAGGAAGGAATGGTGCGGAACAGCGAGAGATAAGCCGGCCGCTGTGGCCGAGCGGTTCTAGGAGCTTCAGCCTGGAACCGCCCTGCGGCTGCGGTCGCAGGTACGAATCCTGCCTCGGGCATGGATGTGTGTGATGTCCTTAGGTTAGTTAGGTTTAAGTAGTTCTAAGTTCTAGGGGACTGATGACCACAAATTTTAAGTCCCATAGTGCTAGGAGCCATTTGAACCAGCCAGAGAAACAAAGAAAAATAATGACGAAAATTCTAGGCCCTGTAGGCCAAGGCTACAGGAGCGTGTTTTCACGCGCGTCTGTGACATAATTCACGCAACACGCAAAACTGGTCAGCGCTGGCCACAGGCCGCTTTTCTCACTCAGTGTGAAGCCCAGGCAAATCCCATCAGTAGTGTGTCGGTGCAAGCTGCGACAATATCTCCTGTGACTGTGAGCGGAATTTCATTGAATAAGAATGCGGTTTTTGCATTATGTGCCGCGATAGTTGTGCACAGACGTCGGAAACGAGGAAATGAGAAAAACTACTCGATTCATTCGATGTTAAGCCAGAGACCAACAAAGGAAAAGTATTTGGTTCTACACAGAAAACCGAAGGAAATCCAGTTAAATTTTTCGAATACTATAGGGTCCCTGTTGACTCATTTTACATGCTTTTGAGCATGGTCGGAGACGGAGTTGCTAAAAGGAGCACAGTGAAGGAAAGTATTAGCGTTGAAGAAAAACTCGAAATTGCTTCAAGGTATGTTTTATTTTTTATTTTCTAATCTTTGTGTCTATAATTTCTAAAAATGATTTTAATTTACACGACAGGCCATTAAAATTGCTACAACACGAAGATGACGTGATACAGATGCGAAATTTAACCGACAGGAAGAAGATGCTGTGATATGCAAATGATTAGCTTTTCAGAGCATTCACACAAGGTTGGCGCCGGTGGCGACACCTACAACGTGCTGACATGCGGAAAGTTTCCAACCGATTTCTCATACACGAACAGCAGTTGACCGGCGTTGCCTGGTGAAACATTGTTGTGATGTCTCGTGTAGGGAGGAGAAATGCGTACCATCACGTTTCCGACTTTGATAAAGGTCGGATTGTAGCCTATCGCGATTGCGCTTTATCGTATCGCGACATTGCTGCTCACGTTGGTCGAGATCCAATGACTATTAGCAGAATATGGAATCGGTGGGTTCAGGAGGGTTCGACGACGTTTGCAGCAGCATGGACTATCAGCTCGGAGACCATAGCTGCGGTTACCCTTGACGCTGCATCACAGACAGGTGCGCCTGTGATGGTGTATTCAAATATGAACCTGGGTGCACGAATGGTAAAACGTCATTTTTTAGGATTAATCCAGGTTCTGTTTACAGTATCATGATGGTCACATCCGTGTTTGGCGACATCGCGGTGAACGCACATTGGAAGCGTGTATTCGCCGTCGCCATACTGGCGTATCACCCAGCGTGATGGTATGGGGTGCCATTGGTTACACATCTCGGTCACCTCTTGTTCGCATTGACGGCACTTTGAACAGTGGACGTTACATTTGTGATGTCTTACGACCCGTGGCTCTACCCTCCATTCGATCCCTGCGAAACCCTAAATTTCAGCAGGATAATGCACGACCGCATGTTGCAGGTCCTGTACGGGCCTTTCTGGATACAGAAACTGTTCGACTACTTCCCTGGCCAGCACATTCTTCAGATCTCTCACTAAATGAACACGTCTGGTCAATGGCGGCCGAGCAAATGGCTCCTCACAATACTCCAGTCACTACTCTTGATGAACAGTGGTATCGTGCTGAAGCTGCACTGGCAGCTGTACCTGTACACGCCATCCAAGCTCTGTTTGACTCAATGCTCAGGCGTATCAAGGCCGTTATTACGGCCAGAGGTGGTTGTTCTGGGTACCGATTTTTCAGGATTTATGCACCAAAATTGTGTGGAAATGAAATCACATATCAGTTCCAGTATAATATATTTGTCCAATTGATACCTGTTTATCGTCTGCATTTCTTCTTAGTGTAGCAATTTTAATGGCCAGTAGTGTATATTAGCGCATAATGTTAAAAAAACATGAAAGGAAAAATTTTACGAAATATAATTAAAGCTCAAAAAATTTAACAAAACATTCTTCTTCAACTTGTTCAGTACAGTTCGATAGACTTCTTTCTTAATGTTGTATTGCATGCTACTTAACTGTACTGCCTCTTGGTCAATGTGGTGAAGAGGAAGACGTGGGCATTGCATAAGATTTTAAAATATGAAGAAATTTAAACTGGAAGTGAAGTTTGTCCTGCAATTTCAGTATCCTAATCAGAGGAAGCTGCGACATGAGAAACATCTCACCCGCACTAGGTACTCGGGGCGTCGTCATCTGTGTCAAATGACATTTTAAGAGTTATCTTACGTTTTTGCCTGAGCGTACTTCATGCAGATGGATATTCAATTGTCACAGTAATCTGATCACTGACAACGGTGTTCTTACTCCCACAAGTTCTGAAAAAATAATGATTTTTACATAATTTAGCGGAATATTATTTCATACTGCGTGAACTGAAACAGCGGCTACAGCCTCAACCAGTGGAGTTGTACATCCAACGACAATAATGTGTAAGTCTCACTTACGTCATTTGTTCTTTCTCTTTATAACGTGTTTCGGGGAACGGTTCTTATTTTCGGTCGCTTTTTCTGTGTGCTATGCCAGTTATTCATGATGATTCGCATGAGTGAAGTTTCTGTTGTCTTTACTGTAATGTATAAAATCACGCGCAATTTTTAATTGGTCTTCACATTCAGATCGATCATTAATTAAAAATTGCAATTGCTTTTATCCATTACAATAAAGACAACGGAACAATCAGCACATCACGCATGTAAAACATCACGAATAAATGGCATACCAAACAGAAAGCACACTTTAAAATGGGACTGATTTTCCTAAACGCTTCGTGCAAAAAATAAGTGGAAAGAAAATCCGCAGGCTTTCACCAACCATTTCTAATGGATCAAATCAATTTCTAGAGGTATATCTGGCATGAGATTTCGATGCGTCCCCTATATTTTCAATTTTTTCTCAGCCGATCTACAATTCCTGGCATTAATAGAGACACGTTCACGTTCATTTGGCTGATGCCATTAGAGAAAAACGTGAAACCACCGAGCACAGGAGAGTGGAAAAATGTTAGCGACCAGTATGAGAAGACAGCAGACTTCCCTCACTGTGTGGGATGCATAAATGGACAAGACGTTATAAACCGTACATATCAGGCAGCGAATATCGCAGTTACAAAAAGCACTTTTCTATTGTGTGTTGGCCATAGCAGACAGCAGTTACTGTTCCAGGTTCATAAACGTTACGTCATCTTGTCATCCAGGCATGTTGCGCACTTCGCTACAATTTCGATGACGCAGTGACATGCAGTATGGGAAATACAGGGTGATTCAAAAAGAATACCACAACTTTAGGAATTTAAAACTCTGCAACGACAAAAGGCAGAGCTAAGCACTATCTGTCGGCGAGTTAAGGGAGCTATAAAGTTTCTTTTAGTTGTACATTTGTTCGCTTGAGGCGTGTTGACTAGGCGACAGCGTCAGTTGATGCTAAGATGGCGATTGCTCAACAGAAAGCTTTTTGTGTTATTGAGTACGGCAGAAGTGAATCGACGACAGTTGTTCAACTTGCATTTCGAACGAAGTATGGTGTTAAACCTCCTGATAGGTGGTGTATTAAACGTTGGTATAAACAGTTTACAGAGAATGGGTGTTTGTGCAAAGGGAAAAGTTCTGGACGGCCGAGAACGAGTAATGAAAAGGTAGCACGCATCCAGCAAGCATTTGTTCGCAGCCCAGGAAAATCGACTCGCAGAAGTAGCAGAGAGCTGCAAATTCCACAATCAACTGTATGGAGAGTCCTACGAAAAAGGTTAGTTATGAAACCTTATCGTCTGAAATTGGTTCAAGCACTGTCTGCAGCTGATAAGATTAAAAGAATCGATTTCTGTGATTTTATCCTTGCTCAAATGGAAACAGATGAATCTTTCGTGTCAAAGATTGTGTTTAGTGATGAAGCAACTTTCCACACTAACGTATATGGGGCACTGAGAATCCGTGGGAAACAACTCAGTATGAACGTGACTCGCCTAAGGTGAATGTTTTCTGTGCCATTTCAGCCAATAAAGTTTTTGGTCCCTTTTTCTTTGAAGGTGCTACTGTAACGGGACTACAGTATCTGGAGACGTTAAAGAATTGGCTGTTCCCTCAGCTCGAACAAGAAGCACAACAATTCATGTTTCAGCAGGATAGAGCGCCACCACATTGGCACTTATCTGTCCGTAACTACCTGAACGTCAACTACCCGAGGCGATGGATCGGCCGCCAGGCAGCCCGTTACAGAGTACTGGCCTCCAAGAAGCCCTGATCTTACCCCCTGCGATTATTTCTTATGGGGGTATGTTAAGGATATGGTGTTTCGGCCACCTCTCCCAGCCACCATTGATGATTTGAAACGAGAAATAACAGCAGCTATCCAAACTGTTACGCCTGATACGCTACAGAGAGTGTGGAACGAGTTGGAGTATCGGGTTGATATTGCTCGAGTGTCTGGAGGGGGCCATATTGAACATCTCTGAACTTGTTTTTGAGTGAAAAAAAAACCTTTTTAAATACTCTATGTAATGATGTATAACAGAAGTTTATATTATGTTTCTTTCATTAAATACACATTTTTAAAGTTGTGGTATTCTTTTTGAATCACCCTGTATTCCTGCACATGGCAATAAAGGGAATGATGGCGACAAAAGTATCAGAGATCGTTTTGCTATTTACTTCTGTTATCACGGCAAGGATATGTGACATGGTAAGGCCGTTGCACTAACGTCCTCGAATGAAGAGTTAATTTTATTAGTCTAACGACTGACTCGTTGGCATTTTGTTCATTCGGTGTTCTCTGTTTATAGATACCAATAAAACATTAACTGCCACGCGGGATTAGCCGAGCGGTCTCAGGCGGCTGGTCCCGGGGGAGGTTCAAGTCCTCCCTCGGGCATGGGTGTGTGTGAGTGTTGTCCTTAGGATGATTTAGGTTAAGTTGTGTGTAAGCTTAGGGACTGATGACCTTAGCATTTAAGTCCCATAAGATTTCACAAACATTTGAACATTTGAAAACATTGTCAGTATTCGCCAAGATCTGCTTCTGCTTGTCCAGGCCATCCCACTTTTCACCGACCGAGATGGCGCAGTAGTTAGCACACTGGACTGCATTTGGGAGGACAACGGTTCAATCCCACGTCCGGTCATCCTGATTTAGGTTTTCCGTGATTTCCCTAAATCGCTTGAGGCAAATGCCGGGATGGTTCATTTGACAGGGCACGGCCGACTTCCTTCCCCATCTTTCCCTAATCCAATGAGACCGATGACCTCACTGGTCTCTTCCCCCAAATCAATCCAAACCATCCAACTTACGTACCAAAACACAATGACCCCCTTTATTACTCTGTTTTCATTCTCTTCATCCCATTTGTCGTACAGATGCGGGTGTTCCTGCACTTCCGTAATGATTAGACCGCTGTCCAGACGATCGCTGGCCGCTGTGGCGAGCGGTTCTAAGCACTTTAGTCCGGAACCGCGCTGCTGCAACGGTCGCAGGTTCGAGTCCTGCCTCGGGCATGAATGTGTGTGATGTCGTTAGGTTTACGTAGTCCTAAGTCTAGGGGATTTATGACCTCTGATATTAAGTCCCATAGTGCTTAGAGCCATTTTTTGCTGTCCAGAGCCGGCCGGTGTGGCCGTACGGTTCTAGGCGCTTCAGTCTGGAACCGCGCGACCACTACGGTCGCGGGTTCGAATGCTGCCTCGGGCATGGACGTGTGTGATGTCCTTCGGTTAGTTAGGTTTAAGTAGTTCTAAGTTCTAGGGCACTGATGACCACAGACGTTAAGTCCCATAGTGCTCAGAGCCATTTGAACCATTTTTTGCTGTCCAGACGATCCAATTTGAATGTCATAAAGGACAACAAGGCGGTTACAATGATAGTCTGCAAACTAAGCAAGAAAGCTACTGAGTCTCCAGCTGTCACAAGGAACGGTGTTCCACTAAGTTGTACCGACTATTCCGCTTGTCATATCAGTGGTGACACACTGTGCAGACACGTCTGTAGTGTTAAATTTGCACTAAACGCGCCACACTGTACCAGATACAGTAATTAGTAATTAATGCAAATAATGAAAAAACGCACTCTAACAGAATGTAGGTGAACCGCCGATTGCTTACTGCACTTACTATACAGGTAACAGACTCTTGGCCCTCGCACTGCATACTGGGGTCGTAGGGACACCAGAGTAATTTTTGTTGTGTATTGCAAACAGTATGTTGCCTGCAATTTATTGAAACTTAGTGTATATTAGGTTGGTAACACTGCTTACATGTATGCGATGTTAACTCGAACATTTGCATTGTTGTTGCGGTAATGTTAAGCTGTAAGTATTGCTGAATGTCCATGGCGTCTTGGTCACCCCAGTGTTCATTCCGTGTAGCTGACGTATGCAGATTGAAAAATAAGGGACCGCAGGAAAGTAGAGAGTCGTATTGGAAGTATTCCACTAACGAACTTTAAGTTCTTTTTTATTCTTTTTCGATGTACATAGTCCTATATGATGGAAAGGCATCAATGGAGCTGTTGCCACAGTCACATTCTGATTCTTGACATTTCTAGTCACTGCACCAAAATAAAAATTGCGTTTTTAGATTTTAAATGTAGGTCCCCAAAGTTCTGATTCACAGCTTTCGACAAAGTGATTTCCCCCACCTTTTCACCCATGTGATAAGTGACTTTGCTGTTTCCGATCGTATCACCGCTTATAGACCCAACCACGATTGTTTTAGGAAATGGTTCATCTACATCTACGTGATTCCTCTGCTATTCACAATAAAGTGCCTGCCAGTGAGTTCAATGCACCACCTTCAAGCTGTCTCTCTATCGTTTCACTCTCGAACGGCGCGCGGGAAAAACGAGCACTTAAATTTTTCTGATTTCTCTTATTTTATCGTGATGAGCATTTCTTCCTTTTCTCCCTATGTAGGTGGGTGCCAACGTAATGTTTTCGCAATCGGAGGAGAAACCTGGTGATTGAAATTTCATGAGAAGATCCCGTCACAACGAAAAACGCCTTTGTTTCAACGATTGCCACTCCAATCCACGTGTCATGTCTGCGACACTACCTTCCCTACTTTGCGATAGTACAAAACGAGCTGCCCTTCTTTGTACTTTTGCGATGTCATCCGTCAGTCTCACCTGATGCGGATCCCACAGCGCACAGCAATACTCCAGAATAGGGCGTACAAGCGTAGTGTAAGCAGTCTCTTTTAGTAGGCCTGTTGCACCTTGCAAGTGTTCTGCCAATGAATCGCAGTCTTTGGTTTGCTCTACCCACAATATTGAATCAGTTAATGCAGAACAGGGAATCAGCGATCATAAAGCGGTTACTGCGTCGATGATTTCAGCCGTAAATAGAAATATTAAAAAAGGTAGGAAGATTTTTCTGTTTAGCAAAAGTGACAAAAAGCAGATTACAGAGTACCTGACGGCTCAACACAAAAGTTTTGTCTCAAGTGCAGATAGTGTTGAGGATCAGTGGACAAAGTTCAAAACCATGGTACAATATGCGTTAGATGAGTATGTGCCAAGCAAGATCGTAAGAGATGGAAAAGAGCCACCGTGGTACAACAACCGAGTTAGAAAACTGCTGCGGAAGCAAAGGGAACTTCACAGCAAACATAAACATAGCCAAAGCCTTGCAGACAAACAAAAATTACGCGAAGCGAAATGTAGTGTGAGGAGGGCTATGCGAGAGGCTTTCAATGAATTCGAAAGTAAAGTTCTATGCACTGACTTGGCAGAAAATCCTAAGAAATTTTGGTCCTATGTCAAAGCGGTAGGTGGATCAAAACAAAATGTCCAGACACTCTGTGACCAAAATGGTACTGAAACAGAGGATGACAGACTAAAGGCCGAATTACTAAATGTCTTCTTCCAAAGCTGTTTCACAGAGGAAGACTGCACTGTGCTTCCTTCTCTAGATCGTCGCACAGTTGACAAAATGGTAGATATCGAAGTAGACGACAGAGGGATAGAGAAACAATTAAAATCGCTCAAAAGAGGAAAGGCCGCTGGTCCTGATGGGATACCAGTTCGATTTTACACAGAGTACGCGAAGGAACTTGCCCCCCTTCTTGCAGCGGTGTACCGTAGGTCTCTAGAAGAGCGAAGCGTTCCAAAGGATTGGAAAAGGGCACAGGTCATCCCCGTTCTCAAGAAGGGACGTCGAACAGATGTGCAGAACTATAGACCTATATCTCTAACGTCGATCAGTTGTAGAATTTTGGAACACGTATTATGTTCGAGTATAATGTCTTTTCTGGAGACTAGAAATCTACTCTGTAGGAATCAGCATGGGTTTCGAAAAAGACGATCGTGTGAAACCCAGCTCGCGCTATTCGTCCACGAGACTCAGAGGGCCTTAGACACGGGTTCACAGGTAGATGCCGTGTTTCTTGACTTCCGCAAGGCGTTTGACACAGTTCCCCACAGTCGTTTAATGAACAAAGTAAGAGCATACGGACTATCAGATCAATTGTGTGATTGGATTGAGGAGTTCCTAGATAACAGAACGCAGCACGTCATTCTCAATGGAGAGAAGTCTTCCGAAGTAAGAGTGATTTCAGGTGTGCCGCAGGGGAGTGTCATAGGACCGTTGCTATTCACAATATACATAAATGACCTGGTGGATGACATCGGAAGTTCACTGAGGCTTTTTGCAGATGATGCTGTGGTGTATCGAGAGGTTGCAACAATGGAAAATTGTACTGAAATGCAGGAGAATCTGCAGCGAATTGACGCATGGTGCACGAAATGGCAATTGAATCTCAATGTAGCGAAGTGTAATGTGATGCAAATACATAGAAAGATAGGTCCCTTATCATTTAGCTACAAAATAGCAGGTCAGCAACTGGAAGCAGTTAATTCCATAAATTATCTGGGAGTACGCATTAGGAGTGATTTAAAATAGAATGATCATATAAAGTTGATCGTCGGTAAAGCAGATGCCAGACTGAGATTCATTGGAAGAATCCTAAGGAAATGCAATCCGACAACAAAGGAAGTAGGTTACAGTACGCTTGTTCGCCCAATGCTTGAATACTGCTCAGCAGTGTGGGATCCGCACCAGGTAGGGTTGATAGAAGAGATAGAGAAGATCCAACGGAGAGCAGCGCGCTTCGTTACAGGATCATTTAGTAATTGCGAAAGCGTTACGGAGATGATAGATAAACTCCAGTGGAAGACTCTGCAGGAGAGACGCTCAGTAGCTCGGTACGGGCTTTTGTTAAAGTTTCGAGAACATACCTTCACCGAAGAATCAAGCAGTATATTGCTCCCTCCTACGTATATCTCGCGAAGAGACCATGAGGATAAAATCAGAGAGATTAGAGCCCACACAGAAGCATACCGACAATCCTTCTTTCCACGTACAATACGAGACTGGAATAGAAGGGAGAACCGATAGAGGTACTCAGGGTACCCTCCGCCACACACCGACAGGTGGCTTGTGGAGTACGGATGTAGATGTAGATGTAGATGTATGTAATCGTTCCAATTTAGGGTATCTGTAATTGTAATCCCTTAAGTAGTTAGTTGAATTTACAGCCTTCACATTTGTGTGACTTATCGCGTAAACGAAATTTAGCGGACTTCTTTTAGTAGTCATGTGAATAACTTCACACTTTTCTCTATTCAGGGTCAATTGACACTTTTCAAACCATACAGATATCTTATTTTGCAATCCGTTTTGGTCATCTGATGACTTTACAAGACGGTAAATGACAGCATTATCTGCAAACAATCTTAGGTTGCTGCTGAGATCTTCTCCTATGTCGTTAATATTGATTAGGAACAATAGTGGGCCTATAGCACTACCTTGTGGAACGTCGGATATTACTTCTGTTTTACTCGATGACTTTCCGTCTGTTACTACGAACTGTGATCTTTCTGGCAGGAAATCACGAATCCAGCTGCACAATTGAGGCGATATTCCGTAGGCACACAGTTTGGTGAAAAGACACTTGTGAGGAACGGTGTCGAAAGCCTTCTGGAAATCTAAAAATATGGAATCAATTTGGCATCCCCTGTCGATAGCACTCATGTGTATAAAGAGCTAGTTGTGTTTCGCAAGAACGACATTTTCTGAATCCGTGCTGACTAAGTGTCAATAAATCGCTTTCTTCGAGGTACTTCATAATGTTCGAATACAGTATATGTTCCAAAACCCTACTGCAAATCGACGTTAGTGACATGGACCTGTAATTCAGCGGATTATTCCTGCTTCTCTTTTTGGTTATTGGTGTGACGTGAGCAATTTTCCAGTCTTTAGTTACGGATCTTTCTGTGAACGAGCGGTTGTATATAAATGCTAAATATGGAGCTATTATTGTATCAGCATACTCTGAGAGGAACCTGACTGATATAGAATCTGGACCGGAGCCTTGTCTCTATTACGTGGTTTAAGCTGTTTCTATGTTTCTCATCTTGGCATTTGTTCTTGATTAGAATTCAGGAATATTTACTTCGTCTTCTTATGTGAAGGAGTTTCGGAAAACTGTGTTAAATAACTCTTCTTTAGCGGCACTGTCATCTGTGACGTCAGCCTTGATACCGCGCACGGAAGGTATTGATTGCGTCTTGCCACTGGTGTGCTTTACGTATGGCCAAAATCTCTTTGGGTTTTCTGCCAGATTTCGAGACGGAGTATCGTTGTGGAAATTATTGAAAGCATCTCACATTGAAGTACGCGCTATATTTCGTACTTCTGCAAAACTTTGCCACTCTTGGGGATTTTGCGTAGAAATATCTCTCAACTGCTGTCAATACTATCTCTTTGAAATGCCACAACTTTTCTACGCTTACATGATCAGCTAGTAAGGAATGCAGGTTTTTAAAATAGATATACTCTGATGGTTGTAAAAGTTAGGTATTCAGCCTAGCAGCTACTGTCTTGTGGTCGCTAATCCCTGTATTCGTCACGATACTCACTGTTTGTCCAGGATTATCTGTTGCTAAGAGGTGAAGAATGCTTTCGCAACCATTTACGCTTCGAGTGGGCTCATGAACTAATTGCTTAAGGGGAGCAAACCAACCAAAGAGCGTTTGGGCGTTTTCAACATCCCCTCAAATTAGTGCATGTTGCTGTGACATTGACTCATTGAACGTCACAAAATGAATCCATGCGGTCGCAGATGTGAGACCGATAAACAAATCCAGTAGTCCAACGAAGAAAAGAACGGTCTGTAATTCCACGTGCCTTGGGTTTAATCTTCTGACGGTTTCATCTACCTCATTATAACAATTCTTGAGACCGCGTGGCCTGAAAGGATTTTTTCAGTGCTATTTTCTACACTGCTCTTTCAGACCGCTTCCAGACTTGACAAAATCCAAAGCACCCCAAAAATGACATCAGCAGATGCAATCCTCGAAGCCTAATAATTACATTCCTTAATTTGGGGAACGGCCCAGTGGCAAGTATATCTCGTCCTTGCTATTCTAACGGTACAAAGGTAGTTTTCTGATTTTGAGAGGGATTATTTCCTCAGTTGTTCACAAAGAGGTCATCACTGTGTCATGATGAGTATGTGTTGCGTTGATGAATAGCGGACATAAACGTTTGACGTTTCAGCAGTTTTATGTGATGTTATCTGTTCCGTGAATCCATTCCATTCAGGATGTGGAGAAAATTTACCATTTTTCATACAGCCAAACGTGGGTGGCTGGTGACAAGAATATATCCTCAGGATGGATCTCTACTACGTTTCAGACTCATATTTTTTGAAAACTGCTATTCCGCACTCAATGGTAGCATTTCAAAGGAGCAGAACCAAATTTCGCCAGAATTTGCTTGAAGATAAACGCTGGACAAGTTCAGTGTTTTTATAGCGTTCTACTGGTGTAATTGGGGACGCAGCCTCATTACCTTCCATTGCTTGAAACGTTTCACGTCCGTAGAAAGTGTCTATATTGAAATCAGCGTTGTCAAATACGAATTGCTTAAAAGCCATATCTTGAATGGAATTTCCGGATGAAGTATGGTAGTATGTTTAAGACGAGTTGTCTCGTTATGGGAACATGAAAACCCAAGTGCTGAGAGAGTATCAGTGAGTTTTTTTGAGCCAAAGTTTTTGCACGTACAATCACCTACACCAGGTGAAACTAAACGACGCTGAAATAAAGGCATACGATAAGCCAATACATTTCCTTTTCCGTTCTCCTGTGTTGCCATTGTTGCCTTTGTCTAGCAATAAAACTCTGATCGTGTAAATGGCATCACCGAGTTCGCATCCTGAAGAAAATCATCTGCTGGGCAGATTTCCCAAGGGTGGCCACAAGGACCCAGTACTTTTCCTAATAATATGCACAGCAGCTCTTACAATCCGACAACAGGGCTACATGATGTTGGAACTCAAGTCTTTATACCACTAGTTAGTCATTGTTTTGTATCCAGCAGTTTTGAACAAAGAGCATGACGTCTTAATAGTAATTTTCAACTTATGGTCTGACAGGTTTTATGTTAGGCCGGAAGCCTCCTATTTTATCCGCTGGCTCTTCCAGTAAAGACTGACATTCGTTTGAGTTAAGCAATATTGACGATGAAACTACCTGGCAAATTAAAACTGTGTGCCGGACCGAGACTCAAACTCGGGACCTTTGCCTTTCGCGGGCAAGTGCTCTACCAACTGAGCTACCCTAGCACGAGTCGCGCCCCGTCCTCACAGCTTTACTTCTGCCAGTACCTCGTTTCCTACCGTCCAAACTTTACAGAAGCTCTCCTGCGAACCTTGCAGAACTAGCACTCCTGAAAGAAAGGATACTGCGGAGACATGGCTATGTCACAGCCTGGAGGATGTTTCCAGAATGAGATTTTATCTCTCTGCAGGGGAGTGTGCGCTGATATGAAACTTCCTGGCAGATTAAAACTGTGTGCCGGACCGAGACTCGAAGTCGGGACCTTTGAGTTTCTCGGGGTAGAGCACTTGCCCGTGAAAGGCAAAAGTCCCGAGTTCGAGTCTCGGTCCAGCACACAGTTTTAATCTGCCTGGAAGTTTCACATCAGCGCACACTCCGCTGCAGAGTGAAAAATCTCATTCTGGAATATTGACAATATTCATCCCAGTTAGCAATGGTGTGATTATTGCCACATCTTTTGGGACACCATTATCCCATTTTCAAGTGCTGAAAACAAGAAAACCAAATAAAACTTCGTTCTCCTTCTTGTACCGAGAGATATAAAAGAATTTCAGACATCCTCAGTTATAACCAAACGTCAAAAAACATTTTTTTGCCATTAGGCCCTGTCACAAATTAAAAACAAGCTACACACGCGCATTGCCAATTCAAACAAACAAACAAAAAAAAACATAAATGATCACAAGCCAGTGCATCCACCGTTCGCAAGGTGCAGTTGCAAACTGAAAGCCGCTGCCATCACCTACCAGCGATGATATATACTTAAAGCTCAGCACCAACGATACTACTGCCTGTCATAAAATCTTTGAACTTGAATTAAGAGGATTCGTTGTCCACAATTTCACCCTTGTTTACAACTCAGGCGCCCCACTGGTGGTCTGTTTCCCGCACTTTCACCTTCAATTGCACCTTATGCACGCCACTCCCTTTAATGATCCTTTTTCTTTACAAATGTACAGTGGCCCATAATGCAACACTTAGCAGATGCGTTAATCCACTACTGGCCATTAAAATTGCTACACCACGAAGATGACGTGCTACAGACGCGAAATTCAACCGACACGAAGAAGATGCTGTGATATGCAAATGATTAGCTTTTCAGAGCATTCATACAAGATTGGCGCCGGTGGCAACACCTATGACCTGCTGACAAGAGGAAAGTTTCCAACCGATTCCTCATACACAAACAGCAGTTGACCGGCGTTGCCTGGTGAAACGCTGTTGTGATGCTTCGTGTAAGGAGGAGAAATGCGTACCATCATGTTTCCGACTTTGATAAAGTCAGATGTAGCCTGTCGCGATTGGGGTTTATCGTATCGCGACATTGCTGCTCGCGTTGGTTGAGGTCCAATGACTATTAGCAGAATATGGAATCGATGGGTTCAGGATGGTAATCCGGAACGCCGTGCTGGATCCCAACGGCCTCGTATCACTAGCAGTCGAGATGACAAGCATCTTATTCTCACGGCTGTAACGGATCGTGCAGCCACGTTTCGATCCATGAGTCAACAGATGGGGACGTTTGTAAGACAACAACCGTATGCACGAACAGTTCGACGACGTTCACAGCAGCATGGAGTATTAGCTCGGAGATCATGGCTGAGGTTACCCTTGACGCTGCATCACAGACAGGAGCGCGTGCGATGGTGTACTCAACGACGAACCTGGGTGCACGAATGGCAAAACGTCATTTTTTTATGAATCCAGGTTCCATAATTGCGTAGGCTTCCGCGGCCAGATACAGTCGACATAAAAGTTTTCTGGGTTTGGTACCGCCTCAAATGTAAAAACTACTGCTGCTATAGAAAAGCCAACGTTTCGGCCTCGATTGCAGCTGCCTTCTTCTTAGATCCAGAAGAAGGCCGCTGCAATCGTGGCGGAAACGTTGGCTTTTCTATAGCAGCAGTAGTTTTTACATTTGACCCGGTACCAAACCCAGAAAACTTTTATGTCGAATCCAGGTTCTGTTTACAGCATCGTGATGGTCGCATCCGTGTTTGGCGACATCGCGGTGAACGCACATTGGAATCGTGCGTTCGTCATCGCCATACTGGCGTATCACCCGGCGTGATGGTATGGGGTGCCATTGGTTACACGTCTCGGTCACCTCTTGTTCGCATTGACGGCACTTTGAACAGTGGACGTTACATTTGAGATGTGTTACGACCCGTGGCTCTACCCTCCATTCGATCCCTTCGAAACCCTAAATTTCAGCAGGATAATGCACGAGCGCATGTTGCAGGTCGTGTACGGGCCTTTCTAGATACAGAAAATGTTCGACTGCTGCCCTGGCCAGCACATTCTCCAGATCTCTCAGCAATTGAAAACGTCTGGTCAATGGTGGTCGAGCAACTGGCTCGTCACAATAGGCCAGTCACTAATCTCGATGTACTGAGCTATCGTGTTGAAGCGGTATGGACAGCTGTACCTGTACAAGCCATCCAAGGCGTATCAAGGCCGTTATTACGGCTATAGGTGGTTGTTCTAGGTGCTGATTTCTCAGGAACTATGCAGACAAACTGCGTGAAAATTTAATGACATGTCAGTTCTAGTATAATATATTTGTCCAATGAATACCCGTTTATCATCAGGATTTCTTCTTGGTGTAGCAATTTTAATGGCCAGTAGTGTATATCCGAACAGTGCTGAGTATCGTAATGATCCTTTTGAAACATGTTCGATCATTTTTCTGAAATTCGGGGAAAGTAATTGGCCATAATACACTGAAGAGCCAGAGAATCTGGTACACCTGCCTAATATCGTGTAAGGCGCCCGCGAGGATGCAGAAGTGCCGCAACACGACGTGGCATGGACTCGGACTAATGTCTGAAGGACTGGAAGGAATGGAGGCAACTGACTCCGTGGGTCCTGCAGGGCTGTCCACAAATCCGTAAGAGTACGAGAGGGTGGAAGAAATCTCTTTTGAACAGCACGTTGCAAGGCGTTCCAGATACACTCAATAATGCTCAGCTCTGTGGAGTTTGGTGGCTAGCGGAAGCGTTTAAAGTCAGAACAGTGTTTCTGGAGCCACTCTGTAACAGTTCTGGACGTGTGGGGTGTCGCATTGTCCTGCTGGAACTGCCCAAGCACTTCGGAATACAAAATGGACAGGAATGGATGCAGGTGCATGCTTGGATAAGTCAAACGTCCACGTGAAATGGTGTACCACGCAGCAGCAAGTCATTTAGCATTTCTTCCCTATCAAGACTATCCGCAGTCGCGTTGAAGTCTACACACAGGTTATGAAGTTCTATATTGTACTCATACGACTTTGCATTTATTTCGTCAGTGCGAATTTCTGGTCTGTTGTTGACCTATTAGGCCGAAATCTACACTGATATTCTCCCGGAATCTCTTCTGTTTATGGAACAAACCTGTTGCACATAATACTAGACAGACTCTTATAGGTTAAATTCAACAGGGTAATTCCTTGGTAAAGTCTAGTCTCTTTTCTTATGGACTGGTACGATTGACCCTAACGTCCTTTCGTCTGTGGTTCTTTCCTGCTTCCACATCAACTTGATAAGTTTGTGTAAGTTTGTGAATACGCTTATGGAGACCGATTCCCCTGTTTTTCAAAGCTGTGCTGCTGTTCCATCAGTTCCTAAAGCTTTGTAGGTTTTTTAGACCCTGCACTGCCTTCTGTATCTCCTCCAATGTGGCTTCTTCCGTCTCTGGACCTGCAGTGTAACAGAGCGCCTGCAGACTCCCGGTGGGATTGCCCTTCAGAATTCCCTTGAAGTATTCTTTCTATTTTTCTAGAGCATCTTGTTCATCTGTTAGTAAATTTCTGTCTTTGATAGTGGCGCTACTCCACTTTCATGCACTGGCGAGAAACTGGAATAGACAGCGTCTTTCAGATGTAGAAACACGGTTACCAACTTTCGCTTGTTCACCCAACTTCTCGGTGTTGCCATAATTTTCCGCCAGTGTATATATGGGCTAGACTGATTTACAGAAGGAAGCGTTTGTAATTTATAGAAGCCCTTCCTTTCTCATTTTTATCAGTTTTTATGTTACTTACACCGCAAATAAACTGAAATAATGCCCCGTGTATTGCGATTGTTAATATTTTCGTAAAAGGCGTCAAAAGGAAAGGCAACATAAAAATGGGATAGCAAACATATTTCCAAGAAAGAATTGTCGACGAGGATTCAGCAAATAACTGTCCAAGAAGGGACTGTAGTTAAAGCTTCATATTCCTTCAGGTTAATTTTTACTTGCGAGCAGCCGTCAGCAACTGCGCGAGAAAGATGGGTAAAATGGCCGTTCGCCGATTGGGGATAACGGCTAGTCTCTTGCTGCCTATCGTAAGGTAATGCGCATTTTTCCAGAATATTATGGGAACGCAGTGAAACTTTAAAGCAACAGTGTTTCTAAAAATACGGCGTTTTTAACGTGTGAAAGTGCCGAGAAAATTACTGCTTCCCCTGTTTTTACGATGAATATCACCCCAGCACGTGTAAACCATCAGCTGTAAAATAATACAGAATAACTATCTTATAATAAAAGTATGAAGTTTTATATATGACATTCTCGTGTACCAGTTACAGTCCGTATCTGGACATTTATCTGCAATCCCAAAGTTTCCTTTGCCTTTCCTTTTCATGCTTTTTATTAAAATATTATATAATAATTCCAATCCCAAAGAAAGCAGGTGCTGACAGATGTGATAATTACCGAACTATCAGTTTAATAAGCCACGGCTGCAAAATACTAACGCGAATTCTTTACAGACGAATGGAAAAACTGGTAGATGCAGACCTCGGGGAGGATCAGTTTGGATTCCGTCGAAATGTTGGAACACGTGAGGCAATACTGACCTTACGACTTATCTTAGAAGAAAGATTAAGAAAAGGCAAACCTACGTTTCTAGCATTTGTAGACTTAGAGAAAGCTTTTGACAATGTTGACTGGAATACTCTTTTTCAAATTCTAAAGGTGGCAGGGGTAAAATACAGGGAGCGAAAGGCTATTTACAATTTGTACAGAAACCAGATGGCAGTAATAAGAGTCGAGGGGCATGAAAGGGAAGCAGTGGTTGGGAAAGGAGTGAGACAGGGTTGTAGCCTCTCCCCGATGTTATTCAATCTGTATATTGAGCAAGCAGTAAAGGAAACAAAAGAAAAATTTGGAGTAGGTATTAAAATTCATGGAGACGAAGTAAAAACTTTGAGGTTCGCCGATGACATTGTAATTCTGTCAGAGACGGCAAAGGAATTGGAAGAGCAGTTGAACGGAATAGACAGTGTCTTGAAAGGAGGATATAAGATGAACATTAACAAAAGCAAAACGAGGATAATGGAATGTAGTCAAATTAAATCGGGTGATGCTGAGGGAATTAGATTAGGAAATGAGACACTTAAAGTAGTAAAGGAGTTTTGCTATTTAGGAAGTAAAATAACTGATGATGGTCGAAGTAGAGAGGATATAAAATGTAGACTGGCAATGGCAAGGAAAGCATTTCTGAAGAAGAGAAATTTGTTAACATCGAATATAGATTTATGTATCAGGAAGTCGTTTCTGAAAGTATTTGTTTGGAGTGTAGCCATGTATGGAAGTGAAACATGGACGATAACTAGTTTGGACAAGAAGAGAATAGAAGCTTTCGAAATGTGGTGCTACAGAAGAATACTGAAGATAATGTGGATAGACCACGTAACTAATGAGGAGGTATTGAATAGGATTGGGGAGAAGAGAAGTTTGTGGCACAACTTGACTAGAAGAAGGGATCGGTTGGTAGGACATGTTTTGAGGCATCAAGGGATCACAAATTTAGCATTGGAGGGCAGCGTGGAGGGTAAAAATCGTAGAGGGAGACCGAGAGATGAGTACACTAAGCAGATTCAGAAGGATGTAGGTTGCAGTAGGTACTGGGAGATGAAGCAGCTTGCACAGGATAGAGTAGCATGGAGAGCTGCATCAAACCAGTCTCAGGACTGAAGACAACAACAACAACATTAAAATATTTCTAAATACAATACATTGAGCGTTATTTCGGTTTATCTGTGGCTTAAGTAACGTAAAAGTTTAAAATGAAAATGTAAAAACGTTTCCACATAGGGACTCGACCCACGAAATTCAGTGCTCTTTCTGCTCCGCCAACGGCTGTCTGGAATCTACGCTACTGACTTGACTCATGACCCGGCCGACGAGCGAGCGAAGAAGCATTCTTTCTGAACGCTTTGCAATCTGCAGCTGCCTCTTCTTTGCAAGAAATCGGTGATGGCTATACTCTGTTCATCACAAGAATAAATCAGATGTAAACATTACGCCATGTATTCTTCCTCGTTCGCTTGAATCTCACTGGGTTTCGTTTCACGAGTAGTGGAAGCCAAGCTGTGAGCTGTACAGTCAAGTACGATCATAAGGATACGTTTTATGCTGTGTTACACGGACACAGGCTCAGCGATAATGCGGGACAATAGCTTTACCGCCGCATTAAACTTGAACAGCACTGGCCAACCAGCGGTCCAACTAACCTTCAATGATATCAGCAGTTGCAGTTTACACGTAAAAAGCGACGGACAAAGAAACAGCACAGCTTCGAAAGTCACGTAACTTTGAAACAGAATGAAATAATATTCGGCAAAACTACCGTGCGCTTCTTAGGTGACCGGACGGAAAGCATAAAACGCTCTCTTCTCGCCTGACATAGTATCGTAATTACAAACAAGAGTCATAAAAATTCCTAACTTAAGCACAGAGTAATTTTTCTGAGCGAGCTATGTGTGATGCAATAGCATACTGTAGCGATTTCACCGTATTGTTGAATACTGAAGCCACTGAAGGTATTGCTGGGCGGGGTGGCTGCGCGGTTAGAGGCGCCATGTCACGGAATTCACACAAATTTGAACATTTTTGATGGTATTAATTAGTCAGTCGTCTGGTAATCTCTTAGCTCTTTCCTTATCCGAATCCAAGAAATAAGTTTCAGAGCTGGATCTGCAATCTGTTACGTTGATAACGAGTCGATCGACAACAGAATCCACGAAGCCACCCACGAGCGGCATTTTCTCCTCTTCTTCTGTGACGTGCTGTTCAATATCCCGCCAGCATTCGGCAGTGACGTGTGAAAAAGCTGTGTGCGTTATAGTGCTCGTCATTAACGACGGAGTCCGAGTTTAGGTTCATTCTGCGCATCTGACGTCACAAAACACAATCAGCCAATGAACATAGAACGACGTTGCCAGAGCTCGGCTGCAGTGCAGAGCTCGGACGAGTGTTCCCAGTTTTAGAAACGTTCAGTAATAAATAAAGTAATTCAACAAAAGCAATGCCTTGATAGAAGACTTTCTTTTATAGCACTTTTGGAAAAAGCATTCTTTATACAAATTGCTTCATATTTTATTAATCAATTAAACCAAACAAGCAATAAGCCTCCTAATTCAGGCGATAGCAAGGAAAGGTGTTTGTATCATTCTCACGAACCGCTTTTTCGCAATAAAGAACAGCGATAATTGTTTATTTCCTCTTGTACTTCGACGAAACGTGAGTAATTCATAGTCATTCCAGCAGTGTGTGTCGGTATTTTGGGTGTTATTTTAGAGTCCTCCAACAGTTCTCTTCAAAGAAGGGCCATGTTAGCGTAATGGTTAAGGTGTTTGGCTGCTAAGCGAAAACCTTGTTTGGTGCTTATATTTTCTTCATTTAAAAACAATATCGAAGTGTGTTATTTCATGAATTTTATTCGTTTGAATGTAATTTTCTGAACTCTTTAGTGCTTTGTCTCTTCATTATAATCATAATAAGTTTTCGGTTTTTCTAATTTTGTCCTCCAGTATTTCTTTTCACAGCAATTAAAAAGCACACATACAGTATTCATGTTATCTGTTTTGTTTGTATACCTTCTCTTCCGCAGTCGCTGTTTTACTATTTATATTGATATATTTTCTTTTACGAGAGTATTAAAAGTATTATTTAGAGCAGAATTTCGGCTTGTTCGTTGCCGAGCTTCTTGATTGTCTGACGCAATTCTTTACTTCACTGCGTTGGCAACATCATCGTATTCAATGTTTTCGTCGACTGATCTATGTTTTGGCAAGTATTTGCTGTCCGTTGTGACAAACACAAATTGTTTGCACATTGCGCCTCACTTACAATATATTTTAGTTTTATGTTTTATTACGTCCACAATTCAGTTTTGTGTATTTCGCCAATTTTGTTTTAATCAGAACTTTTTAGAAAAAAGCAAAATGACTCTGGTATAAATGAAACTTTTATTACAGTTACGAAAGACGGAATATTTCTCAATATTACATACGACACCTATCTGGTACTTAAATGAAATGTCGTGTAGCTAGGGCCTCCCGTCAGGTAGACCGTTGGCCTGGTGCAGGTTCACGCCACTTCGGCGACCTGCGTGTCGATGGGGATGAAATGATGATGATTAGGACAACACAACACCCAGTCCCTGAGCGGAAAAAATCTCCGACCCAGGCGGGAATCGAACCCGGGAGCTTTTTTTTTAACGTATATAAACTTTTATTTACAATTTTTAACAATTACAAATGTTTACATTAAATGGTGTACTTGATTATTGAACGGTGATATTTATTTTCACGTTTGTGTTCTGATTGTTCTTTTGGTAGTTCTTGGTCTAGTTACAACACATTTATTCACTGAGTGTCCTTCAGATAGATTTTCCTTTTTGTGTTTTTATGTCTTTTAATTACAAAACTTGCATTACATAGATTTTTTTTAATTTACATGAAATGGAATAAAAAACAAATTTGCCTGTATGGTATTTGATATGCACCTATTTTGGCATGTTTGCTATATTTTTCCCAAAGGCGAAATGGGAAATATATACTAGAAACATCTATGTTATTAAATTCGTGAATGCCGGAATTATTAATGTCCTGCGTGAGGGTGCACGCGGCAGTTTCCACGGAGTTTGGTGCAAAGAATGTCTAATATTACAATTATTGTTATTTGCTAGGAGGTTATATATACACATATAGCACAGGAATTAAAAACACAACGAATCGAATCATAGAACAAAAACAAAACATAAAAAAAGAAACAGCAATCAAAAAGATCAAATCAAAAATCAAAAAAAATCTAATGAAATAAAGACAAAGGAAAAAAGAAAACATACCTTGAGTGGAGAGAGAGGTTGGTAGAGAGAGAGAGAGAGAGAGAGAGAGAGAGAGAGAGGATGTGAGTGAGAGAACACTTAATTTCATGAAATACACTATCGACATTTTGTTGTTTTCTTGGAACACTTGGAACACTAATTGAATGGCTGGTCATCTCCTTTCGCCTGCTTTATTTGGCAGTTGGACACTGTATGACTATAATTGGCACACGTCACTCTCACTTTGGCACTGCTACAACTACGCACTTCACTTTGTGCACATTTTCGTAAACGCTTTCCGCGCTGCACCAATCTTGCCGTAGGGGCTTTGGAGGGCTCGGTGGGCGACGTCCTCAGCTACTGGGGTGTGGGCGTTGTGGGAGGGCGTCGGTCACGTGGTGTTGAAGGCGTCTCGGAAGGCGGCGTCCAGCGGGACCTGCAGGAAGTTCTGGAAGGTCTCGCGGTACTTGGAGCGTTGTTTGGCCCTCCTGTGTTCCTCCCACAGGTCCGTGAGGAACTGCGCCTTGTCGGTCTGCCGTTTGGTGACGATGGCGTGTGCCGTCATGGCGATGATCCACATTGTGGTCAGGCGTTTCGCGTTGGGGAAAGGCTTCGCGTCCGGGACAGTGACAGCTGAGACATGTATCGCCCTCTCGTCGGTTCTGTTGATGTGGGCGATCATTCTTCTCGCTGTCGCCCATATTTCCCCGCTCTCTCTGCAGCCAAAACGATGCTCGATGGTGTCGGTCTGGTTGCAGAGTTCGCAGTTAGGGGATTCCCGCATTTTTATGCGTGCCAGTTTCTCGTTTGTCGGCACTGTTTGGTGGATGATTTTATACCACGTGTCCCTGGCGTGCTCAGGAAGTGTCCGTTCCGAGACGTTCTTCCAGACCTGTGGCCAGTCGTGGTCTGGAAGTCTCGTCTCTATTTTGGACTTTCTTGCCTTCCCCCTCAGAGCGCTGTAGATCCTCCTTGCCGTTCTTTGTTGTGGGTTGGCGACAACCGCGGTGATGTAACTCTTCTCGATTACCATCTGTTTTATGTGCCGCAACTTGAATGGAATGTGGGTGGTGTCCACTGGAGCATCCTCAGATTCCGGTTTGTATTCGTTGATCAGGCTGGACGTTATGCTGCTGTTGTTCTGGTGTTTTATTTTTCATCGCACGGTGGAGGAGCAGTGCAGCGCATTTTGTTTTTACATCGGTCAGACCGAGGCCGCCTTCTTCCCTCGAGAGGAAACACGTCGCCTGGGAGACCTTGAAGATTTCCCGCCTCCACAGCAGGTAGTACGCTGCGCCTCCTATCGCTCGCGCAATTTCTGTGGGAGCGCATAGTATTTGGGCCATGTACCACGCTTTCGACAGGATCGTTTCGTTCACCAACTGCACTCTTTGGCTCAGCGTCAGGCTCCGGTTCGCGTGTGTCCTCGCGAGCCCTCTCGTTGTGTTCAAGACGCTGCGCCAGTTTTGTGCTGCCATTTTCAATGGGCACTGTTGTATTTCCACTCCGAGTGCCCTATGGTTGTACCACTGTCTCGCTGGTCGCAGTCTGCGTTGCCTATTGGTAGTAGCACTGTCTTCCTCGGATTCGTTTTGGCACCTGAAGCCTTTTCGAAAGATTCCATGATAGGCTGGATTATATCTAGTTCTTCTTCGTTTTGGATGATTATGCCCATGTCATCGGCATAGGCCATACATGCGATGTTTGTTGCACCCATTGTGTATCCTCCTACTTCAGCTGTTAGTTTTCGTAGTAGGGGGTCGAGAGCTATTGTGAAGAGGGCCATCGATAATGGACATCCTTGCCTGACGGATCTTCCCAGCCTTATTGACTTGGAAGTCCATCCGTTTATTGTCACTTTTGAGGTGGCGTTTGTGATGACGTTCCTGATTGATCTACCGAATTTTGGTCCGAATCCGAGGCGTGCGATAGTTTTCAGCAGGTACCGGTGACTGATCCTGTCGAAAGCCTTGTGGAAATCGACAGATATTACGGCTGCGGGTCTCCTCGTTGTTGCTGCGTGGGCTATAATGTCCCTGTATGTGCAGACGGCGTCGAAAATGTTCCTGCCGAACACTGCACAAGTTTGCCAAGGGCTAACGGCTTTCTGTAGCGCGACCTTGATGTTTGCAGCCAGGCACTTTGCTGCTATTTTGTAGTCTGAATTTAGAAGGGTTATTGGCCGAAAGTCTTCAATTTTGTTGGCTGCCTTCGTTTTGGGGAGCAGAATCACCGTCCCTTGCAGGAATTTTGGAGGCAATTCTGACCCGTTCAGAACTTCGTTTACTATCTCGGTGAGTATTCCGCCTACTGTGCCCCAGAGCGCAGTGTAGAATTCTGTTGGGATTCCGTCTGCGCCTGGTGCTCTTCCGTTTCTGCTGTCTTTGATGGCGGCTTTCACATCGTCATCTGTGACGTTTTCGTTCAGTAGTGCCCGGTCTGCGTTGGTAAGTATCCGGCGTGTTTCTTACAGGATCCTCGCCAATTCTCCGTCGTCATTTTCTTCTCCTCGGAACAGGACGTTGAAATGGTCTTCGACGTGGCTCATGATGTCTTTCTTCGTCGTTAACCTGTTCCCGTCCTTGTCGACCAGTTGTCTTATTTGTTTGCTATTAGCCCTCTGTCTTTCCCTGTGCAGGTGGTGCAGCGTGGCAGGTTCATCCTCGATTTCGCCGTTTGTCTGGCTACGGGCGATGACTCCTCTCATTTTGTCTCTTTTCAGGCTCAGTATACGTGCCTTGAGTCTTCTTATCCGCGGCAGAAACAGTTCGTCGTCCGCAGGGGCGTCTATCGCGTCTCGGAGGCATTGTGTGTAGAAGTCTGTAGTGTTTCTTTTCCTGAAGGCCTTCTCAGCGCTGTGCCTTATCAGTTCCCGTCTTACTTGCGGCTTGGCGTGTTCTACCCACCACTCGGTAGTGGAATAATATTCGCCTCGCCGCTGTCTGCATGCCTGGATCGTGTCGGCAATTTCCTGCTTTAGCTTTTCATCCGTAAGGTGGCTTAGGATTGACAGGCTGTCACGCTGACCACTCAGCTACCAGGGCCGGATTCTTAAATTAAATGAGATATTGTTATACATTAAATTTTATATGAAATTTTGGTATCTTGTTCACATTTCATTCTCAACACTGTGGCAACTAAAATCGGCCATAAGGAAAGTATACGCTATGGACTTTTAACTCTGCAAACTCTTCAAAATTTCGTGCAATGGTTTACTACATTTAATGCTGCACAATAACTGCGTTGAACATCGAAACAAAATTAAGTCATTTATGGGGGGAAGGTATCAGTCAAGAAGATGTGTAAAAATAAAATTTTTGGGCTAAATAGTTTTTCTGAAATCGAATGATAAGTGTGTCAAAGCAGCCGGAACACCATGTGTCTGCACAAGCGAGCAGTGCAGTGATGACAAAATCGCGCACAGCGCGGAATGCGGGGAACACGTCTCTGTAGCAGCAAAAGGGTTAATGCGGCCGTGGTGGCTTTACTTCATGAACTTCGCGCTAGACGTAAGTTTGTGAACATACTATACTATGGCGCTGGCTCTCTTGGCGAGTGCGTCGTTTGCAACTGGCAACGCAGCAATCTCCCGCGTCTGGGCGGGCATGCGCCAGCCGCCAAGAGAATTGAGCTATACGTTTTGAAGCTTAGCAGTCTTGTTATTTCTCCGGCCAAATCCTTAATTTGGTACTAGATCAGTTCTGTTAGGTTCATATTGTAATGTTACAGTGGAAAATGTAAAAATTTATATGGTGTGTTCGATGCTGCGAAAATGTTTTGTTTCTCGTGTTTCTACGACACATATGTACATTTGTGATATAAAATAGTGGACATAGTCCAAATAAAAAGTATTTGGTTTTTCATTTTTGCCTTAAAAATTAAACTATTATGTTTTCTCAATTTAAGCAATCTTTACTAAGTCTTTCATAAAATATCGATAATTGAGAATTTATATTTGAAATGAAAACAGGAATTTCGCGAGCAATATGTAACCAAAAACAAGAAAACCTGCATTATTCATAAAAAATGATGATGAATTTTACAATTACGAGATGTAGGTGTTTGAAACTGAACGAGGAAAAATACTGACGCAGGCGAGGCTTGAACCACAAATTGAAAACATTTGCCGAATTACTACGTTGGCGATTCCACTGCATGGTGAAGATGCACTAGGGTCTCAATTGTGTGTAATAGTCCGTGGATAACTTCGAAGTTATGACAAACATCAAAAACAACCTATTTCCCGGCACTTTTTAACCGTGTTCCACACGTGTGTTTCACTACAGAACAGGAAGCAGCCTCAACAATTTTCATACTGCGTACTAACAGCGCGATAATCAGAGCACAACAGTGCTGCGGCCGGGATGACCGAACGGTTCTAGGCGCTACAGTCTGGAACCGCGCGACCGCTACGGTTGCAGGTTCGAATCCTGCCTCAGGCAAAGATGTGTGTAGCGCCCTTAGGATAGTTAGGTTGAAGTAGTTCTAAATTCTAGGGGACTGATGACCTCAGAAGTTAAGTCCCATAGTGCTCAGAGCCATTTCAACCACAACCATCTTTCAGCGCGAGTTCTGATTTCTCTCATTTTTTTATGATAATCGTTTCTCCCTATGCAGGTCGGCGTCAACAAAATATTTTCGCATTCGGAGGATAAAGTTGAAATTTTGCGAGAAGATTCTGCCGCAACGAATAACGCCTTTGTTTTAATGATGTCCTCCGCAAATGCTGTATCATTTCAGTGACACTCCCACCTCTATTTCGCGGTAATACAAAACCAGCTGCCTTTCTTTGAACTTTTTCGATGTACTCCGTCAATCCTATCTGGTAAGGATCCCACACCTCGCAGCAGTAGTTCAAAAGAGGACGGACAAGCGTAGTGTAGGCAGTCTCTTTGGTACATCTGTTACATTTTCTAAGTGTCCTGCCAATAAAACGCAGTTTTCAGTTAGCCTTCCCCACAACATTTACTATGTGTTCCTTCCAATTTAATTGTTCGTAATTCTAATTCCTAGGTATTTAGTTGAATGTACGGCCTTTAGATTTGACTGATTTATCGTGTAATCGAACTTTAACCGCCTCCTTTTAGAACTCATATGGATGACCTCACACTTTTCGTTATTTAGCGTCAACTGCCAACTTTTGCGCCATACAGATATCTTTTTTAAATCGTTTTGCAATTTGTTTTGCTCCTCTGATGACTTTACTAGTCGATAAACGACAGCGTCATCTGCAAACGATCTAAGACGGTTGCTCAGATTGTCTCCCAAATCGTTTATATAGATAAGGAACGGAAAAGGGCCTATAACACTCTCTTGCGGAACGCCAGAAGTCACTTCCCTTTTGCTCGATGACTTCTCGTCAATTACTACGGTCTGTGACCTCTCTGACAGGAAATCACGAATCCAGTGACATAACTGAGACGATATTCCACGAGCACGCAATTTCACTACAAGGCGCTTGTGTGGTACAGTGTCAAATGCCTTCCGGAAATTCAGAAGTAGGGAATCAATTTGAAATCCCTTGTCAATAGCACTCAACACTTTGTTTGAGTAAACAGCTAGTTGTGTTTCACAAGAAAGATATTTTCTAAATCGCGTTGACTGTGTGTCAATAGACCGTTCTCTTTGAGATATTGCATAATGTTCGAGTAAAATATGTGTTCCAAAATCTTGCTGCATATTGACGTTAATGATATGGGCCTGAAATTTCATGTATTACTCCTACTACCTTTCTTGCATATTGGTGTGACCTGTGCAACTTTCCAGTCTTTGGGTACGGATATTTCGTCGGGCGAACGGTTGTACATGATTGTCAAGTATGGAGCTATTGTATCAACATAATCTGAAAGGAACCTAACTGGTGTACAGTCTGGACCGGAAGACTTGCTGTTAGGTGCTTCACTACTCCGAGGATTTCGGCTTCTACGTTATTCATGCTGGCAGCTGTTCTTGATTCGAATTCTGGAATAACTGCTTCGTCTTATTTTGTGAAGGCATTTCGGAAGGCTGTGTTTAGTAACTCTGCTTTGGCAGCACTGTCTTCGATAGTATCTCCATTGCTATCGCTCAGAGAAGGCATTGATTGTTTCTTGCCGCTAGCACACTTCACATACGACCAGGTTTCGAGACAAAGTTTGGTTGTGGAATCCATTACAGGCATCTCGCTTTGAAGTCAACGCTAAGTTTCGAGCTTCTGTAAAAGATCGCCCCTCCTGGGGATTTTGCGTCCGTTTCAATTTGGCATGCTTTTATCGCTGTTTGTGCAACAGTGTTCTGACCCGTTTCGTATACCACGGAGGATCAACTTCGTCATTTGTTAGTTTATTTGGTATAAATTCCTCAATTGTTGCCGATACTCTTTCTTTGAGTTCATCCCACATCTGGTCTACACGTACATTATTAATTTTTTACGAGTGGAGATTGTCTCTCAGGAAGGCGCCAAGTGAATTTTTATCTGTTTTCTGAATATGTATATTTTACGTCTATTTTTGGAGGATTTTGGGGGGCTACAATATTCAGTATAGCTACGAGAGCCTCTGTGTTCACTAATCGCTGTATCAGTTTTGATGCTCGTTATTAGCTCAGGATTATTTGTTCTAAGAGGTCAAGTGTGTTTTCACAACTTTTTACAATTCGCGTGAGTTCATGAACTAACTGCTCGAAATAAGTTTCAGAGAATGCGTTTAGCACAATTTCGGATGATGCTGTATGCGTACATCCAGAATTAAACATGTATTTTTGCCAACATATGAAGAGCAAATTAAAGTCACCACCAACTATAATTGTATTAGTCGGGTACATGTTAAAAATTAAACTCAAGTTTTCTTTCAACCTTTCAGCAATTTTATCATCTGAATAGGGATATCGGTAAAAGGATGCAATCATTATTTTATTCCGGTTGCCAACAATGACCTCTGACCCATACTACATAACTTACAGGAACTATCTATTTCAATTTGCCTGCTTTAGTTGTACATTTGCTTAAGAAAGGTGATCCAGAAGACATAGAAAATTACTGGCCCATTTCCCTGCTGTCAGCATTCTAAAAAATAATAGAAACAATTATTACCTGAATAAATACAATCTTTTAAGTAAATCACAGTTTGGTTTCCGAAGTGGCAAAAATACGCATTCAGTCATAGTAGAATTTACAAAAGTTGTATTTGATGCTCTTAATAAAGATGAGTGTGTCACAGGCATATTTTTGGATCTTTCTAAGGCGTCTGATACAGTCGACCACAAGATTCTATTAAATAAATTAGGAATAAGAGGAGTAGCTAATGACTGGATTCGATAATACCTAGCAGATAGGGTACAAAGAGTAGAGATAACACATACTTCAAATAGATCTAAACATTTAGTATAACACTTATCAGAACCAAAATACATTAGAATAGGGGTTCCGCAAGGTAGCATATTAAGACCAATACTATTCCTGATTTACATCAATGACTTTCCCGCTAGTGTTACGCATGGTGAAAAAAATTCTCGTCTCTGATGACAGCAATATTATAGTAACTGAGAAAACAAGAGAACTCCTTGCCGAGAAAGCAAATGAAGCTCTCAAGAAAGTTTATGATTGATCAATAAGCAATAAAGTGACATTGAACATAAAGGAAACTAATGCCATGAATTTCAGTTTGAAGAGGATATGACAATGCTAAATTAAATGTAGATGGCATCTATATAGACAGTGTAACTGTAACAAATGCAAAATTTCTAGGAATGAATACTGATTCTCAGTTGAAGTGGTGTGAACACACAAAGGTACTTGCAAACAGAATGTCATCAGCATTAGAATCTTATCATCAGTGTCTAACATGCAGTGTCTTTTAGTTACATACTTTTCATACATACACTCAATTCTTAGCTATGCAAGTCTTTTTTGGGAAACAAACGCACGAAATATGAACACAATTTTCAAACTCCAGAAAAAAGCCATAAGAATAATAAACAAAAATACTAGTCGAGCTCATTGTAAAGATCTGTTCAAAACACTGGGGATTTTAACTGCTGCATGTGAATACATTCACCAGTCAGTTCTACACATCAAAAATAACATTAGTAATTACTGCACAAACAGCTCTGTCCATGGCCATGCTACAAGAGACAGACTCAACTTACATTTACCAAGAAAAAATAAACATAAAACTCAAAACAGCATTTTCTGCCAAGGAATAAAACTCTACATTAAATTACCAAAAGAGATTAAATAAATTGCCAAAATACACTTATTTAAAATAGCAGCTGAAAAGTACCTGTTATGCAGTACATTTTATACATTGAAGGATTACTTAGATAAAACAGAGTAGGGATTTGATAAAATATGTTGTACAAATAAATAACAATAATAATGATTATAAAATATGCAACATTCCACATAACACCTTCACTTTATGTTTGTTTCCTTCTTTTTTTTCCTTTCCAGAAATACTTACCCCAAGCTATGCATAGCACTATACTGACACCTCTTCCTCTGAGCTCAACATCTCATTCATTGTGGACGGACGCTGACTCAGTTTTTCAGGATAGCAAATGAGGAGTTGAGGCACAGAAAATGGCTCCGAGATCACCAGTGTGTGTTTGTGTGTGTAGTGAGCGAAGTCTTATGAAATAATGTGTGTACAGTGTGTGCAGTGACTGATAGTGAGATATGAGTGAACAGCCTGGCATTACATTATTTAATAAGTAAAAAAAAGTATTGTATACCAGAAGTAAATCTAATAATTATGTCTAACTAGAAGTCTGTAAACGTATGTGCATACGAATTAGCTTATTTAAAATTGGTCTAAACCTGTAAACACTTTGACATGTCCTTTATCCTTGTAAAAAGAGATCTACGGACGAATAAAGCTATTACTACTACTTTTTCGCGACAAGATAAACTACTTCTAACAACAACAAACTCGCCACTGCCAATTGTGTTTATCCTATTCTTTAGGAACACCGTTAGGTTCAACACAAAAATTTCGGCTGAACTTAACTCCGTCTTTAGCCAGCTTTCAATGCCTATAACGATTTGATACAAATGGTTTCTGTAGATCTGGAACAAACACTGAGCTGGATCGCCTCATGCAAGGAGCTGACATTGTAAGAACAATAAAAGGTAGGAGAATAGTCAGCCTTGGACACGTCCTTAGGATGGATACTGGTGGAACAGCAACAATGAATGAAGGCTAAATGGAAGATGCCGTGTGGCTAGGGCCTCCCGTCGAGTAGACCGTTCGCCTGGCGCAAGTCTTTCGAGTTGACGCCACTTCAGCGTCTTGCGTGTCGATGGGGATGAAATGATGATGATAAGGACAACACAACACCCAGTTCCTGAGTGGAGAAAATCTCCGACCCAGCCGGGAATCGAACCCGGACCGTCACGTATGACATTCCGTAGCGCTGACCACTCAGCTACCAGGGGCGGACAACTGGAATATGACAGAGAGGAGGGCGACGAGAGCGGTGGATAGGCGATGTGGAACAAGATATAAAATCTCGCAGAGGTAGATGATGGCGCAGAACTGCGCTAGAGAGGGCAAAGTGGCCAGAACTTGTTGAAGAGGCTAAGACCCATGTGGGATTGTGACGTCATGAGGGGAAGCGAAGAAGTAGTAGTGCCCCTTTGAGAATGCAAATCAGGTTTGCTTTAAATACACAGTGAACCAGTCTAAAATTGTATTAATTTTGTTGGAAGTCGTCAAGTGCACTCTTTCTGAAACACTGGATCAGTTAAGTTTGGCTAATTTGTGTGTCGTGAGCTATGATGGCTGCACACTTTATAACTGCAGTAGTTGTCTTACTGTCTTGCAGTTTTAACGTGAGATTACACCTCTCAATGAGAAGACTATGACAACATTTAAAATTATGTCAATAATTACGCTACGTACTGAAAATCACATTTTTGTTTCCCTCGGAAGCCGTCAGATGGAGTACCTGTAACTAGAATTGCATTTCGCGTTAGCGGGGTTAGTGATGTACGACGGGCGTTTGAAAAGAGCGTGCAAAAATAAAAACTACTTACGTTTTTGGGGTTTAGCTTTTTTTTTACTTTACCACATAGTCTCCTTTTAGACTTATCCACTTCGTCCAACGCTGTTCTAATTTGTTGATCCATTCCGAATAATAGGAGCTGTCCAAGTCTGCAAAATAGCTATTAGTTGCTGCAATCACCTCCTCGTTTGAATGAAATCTTTGTCGTGCCAGCCTTTTCCTCAGATTGGGGAACAAACAGTAGTCCGAGGGAGCCAAGTCTGGAGAACAGGGGGAATGTGAAACGAGTTGGAATCTTATTTCCGTTAATTTTGCGACCACAACTGCTGAGGTGTGTGCTGGTGCATTGTCGTGATGGAAAAGGACTTTTTTGCGGTCCTGTCGCTGCAGCTCGGTTTTCAAACTGTCCAATAATAAGCACCTATAATAGTTTTACCCTTTTCCAGATAGTCGACGAGGATTATCCCCTGCGAATCCCAAAAGACAGTTGCCATAACCTTTGCGGCTGAAGGAATGGTCTTCGCCTTTTTTGTGCCGATTCTCCCTTGGTAACCCATTGTTTAGATTGTTGTTTGGTCTCAGGAGTATGGTAATGTATCCATGTCTCATCCACAATGAAGAAACGCCGTTTAAAGTCCTGCGGATTCTTCCTGAACAGCTGCAAACCATCCTTGCAACACCTCACGCAATTCCGTTTTCGGCCAAGCGTGAGCAATCGCGGAACCCATCTTGTGGACAGCTTTCTCATGTCCAAATGTTTATACAAAATACTATGTACCCGTTCATTCGAGATGCCCAAGCACTAGCAATCTCACGCACCTTAACTCTTCTGTCATCCATCACCATATCACGGATTTTATCGATGACTTCCGAAGTCATAACCTCCACAGGGCGTCCAGAACGTTCAGCATCACTTGTGCCCATTGGCCACTCCGAAAATTTTGAAACCACTTCTAAACTGTTCTAATCGAAGGTGCAGAGTCACCGTAATGTTTATCAAGCCTCTCTTTAGTCTCCTGAGGCGTTTTGCCTTTCATAGAGTAATGTTTAATCAACAAGCGAAATTCTTTTTCGTCCATTTTTTGACAATCACTCGCCTCCCTTGATTAGCACGAATGCCAAACACAAAGAAATAGACTAATATGGCTGAAACTTGGTGTGCGTTCTATCCAAAGTTGCTACTAACTAAACAGGACCTCGATACGCGCCGGTGGTGCCATCGCTCGGACTTTGCACGGACTTTTCAGACGACCCTCCTACTAGATATTTGTAGCGTGCCTTCCTGTCGCTGGCGAAGAGGCGTCGGGACGACGTTTCATAATCAGAGAAGTTGTCTGACGTGTGACGTCTTTGGCGTTTGTGTAGCTGCAAGGAGATGTGCACTTATGTGCCCGGTTTCCGAATTCCTTATGCCACCAACATATGGAGGGTCGTTCTTGTCCAGTGGTGGAAGAGGTAGTCGAGGCACGACTTCACGACCTCCTGCGCTACCTGCGCGTGTTGCTACTGTTTAGCCGTGAGGGTAACTCCTCAGTTCGTTTGGTGAGATGGACCACTTCCAAACGCACGAGTGGCTGTTGCTGGCGATATGCTCAGACGTGTCGCTTCCATTGTACCATACTAGTCGGAGCTGCGGACGGCACGGTTTGTGTTAAAGGTGGGATTCCTATGCAGCGTCTGTCCCATGCGGCAGCCGTTGTGCGTCTGCCGCACTGTACTCCTACAGACGGTATTAAACGGGACCGTGTCCCGTGTTGCGTCAGCTGCATGCAGCTGACGCTACGGCCGCATGCGGCTGCGGTCCAGCCGGTCTGAGAGCAGTCTAGACGCAGCCGCAAAGGAGAACAGGACAACATGTCTGAGGGAAAAGTATTGGTCACGGTGGAAGATGAGAAAATGCTAAACATAATTTCTAAATTTCCTTGTATTTACGATGTATCGTTCGCAGTGTACAAGGACCAAACTGTGAAGGATATCGCTTGGAGAGAGAGACAGCGGAATTCGTGGAAAGAACAAGTACAGTGTGTTAATTGTAAGACGGCAGATTTGGGAGGGGAGTGCTGGGAGAGGAGGAAGCAAACATTAGCTGGCGAGGGGAGAGGAGCCAATGTGTGTGTGTGTGGGGGGGGGGGGAGGGGGGGGGGAGGGACAAGACACACCTACCAGTTGCAGTGCTGGCACTACAAATTGCGCGTCATGTTTACACGAAACCAGACGAAAGGCTTGGAAGTAAAACTCGCTTTAAATGTTGTTCGTAAACGAAAATGAAATCGTCATGTACATTAATATATATATATATATATATATATATATATATATATATATATATATATATATATATATGTGTGTGTGTGTGTGTGTCTACTATGCGCTCACACACCAATCATCGGATTGCAATGAAACTTTCGTGAGTTGTTCCGAACCCCCTACAAGCGTAATGGACAATGTTTCAACAGTCATGTCACTGTAGCATGCGTAGCGCAATTGATTATGTAAAGAGTTGTCAAGCAGAGGACACAGGTTCGATTCCCAATGTTCGCAATTTCTTTTTGATTTTATTTCATTCGCCGCAATGTTGAACTATTAATTATAAAATTTAAATATACTTAAACAGGTCATATAGTATAAATATAGTATCAATCTCTATATATAAAAATGAATGTATGTATGTCTGCCCTCTGCGCGTTTCCAAACCATTCATCCGATTGCGATGAAATTTTTGTGATTTGTTGTCCGTACGCCCACGAAGGTTCCTAGCCGAAAAAAAAGAAATAAGACACATTCTTGAGGAGATATGACGTCATAAACAATGAGATGCCACCGCGGGAAAATGCTCAGATTTATGAATCCACTACCTGAGAATGAGAGCACTTAGCGGGTAGCAAGTAACGTTACATACAATTTCAAACCTTTACGAAAATTTTTCTCGCTTACAAAATCAAATGGATCTGAGCACTATGGGACTTAACATCTGTGGTCATCAGTCCCCTAGAACTACTTTAACCTAAGGACATCACACACATCCATGCTCGAGGCAGGATTCGAACCTGCGACCGTAGCAGTCGCGCGGTTCCGGACTGCGCGCCTAGAACCGCGAGACCACCGCGGCCGGCTCTCGCTGACACCCCCCACAAAATAATGAAAGGAAAAAAGGTTGTCGCTTACTACATTTTCTCAGTACCTACCGTAAATCTGCCGCAGTAGGCATGACGTTTTAATGTATTATTTCGTTACTAGTAACTCTAATCGTAACAAATTTCGCATACAGTATCCACATATAGCAGTAAATGCGCCAGAAAATTTATGTCTCTTTACGACATGCAATTCAGGAGGTATGACGTGCTAAACATCGAGATGCGTGAAAAAGTGCCGCGTCAGGCATGACGTTTTGTTCTATTATTTCTTCACTAATAACACTATTCGCAACACGTTTCGCAAATGTGTTAAAAAAAAGTATATAAAACCACGGGCGTATTCCTTAAGAAACTCCCGAGATGGGCAAGCAACTGTCTCTTCACTCATTTTGATAATGTTCAGCACAACTTCACAATAAAAACACGTAGAACAGTACAGCGCAAAACAATAACGAAGCAGACGACAATGGCTACCTTGTACAACACAGTCAGCTACGTAATGTTGGCAGCAGTCGAAACTGCCTACCGAAGCCTCCAGACGATTACCGATTCTACCGATTCAGGACTAGGGAGAGGTCTGCCATCTAAAAGTTTACACACTGTAAGAAACGTACTATATACTTTCTGTTTATTTATAATGTTTATTACTTAGTTGTCAGTAGCATCGTCCCACATAATACTCAGTTATTATTATAATGATGAAGTGTACACAAAGTGAATACCAAAACCTGATGTATAAACTAATAAAAGTTGAATTTATTACAATGTCACAGCGAGTATTGCTGGCACCGCATAAGATGTCAACAACTGGCGCAAGTGAACGCATCGTCGCGGGGTTAGCTGCAGCGTACACACCGCTATCGATATGGATTACCGTGGCGCTGCTGCCCTTGCCACCAGAGTGAGCAACCATATACGGGCGCCACCTACAAACACTCTGATTGGCTGGACCTGCGGATTTAAGCGAGCTCCCTGAGCCCGTTTAACCAGTTCAATCTTCGCCAGTGACTGTATTACTACCTGGCTGTTGGATTCACGATGACGGAACCGTACTGTGGACTCCCTGGCTGGAAACTTGCGACGCGGCGGTATCGACTGGTTGGCAGTGATTTGGACTTGTATTCTCTACTAGTGACTCTGATTTCTCCTTGGTGCTACAGCCAGCGAAGTGTTGTGTAGTCGAACTTAAGTTTTGTTTTGAGTGACAGAAGGTCAGGGTAAATTTGGTTATCACGGAATATTTGTTGTGCTATAGTGTGGACATAACACAACAGTAATGCTCTGGAGTTCAAAGCCTACTGAGTTCTGTGAAAACCGCGCGACCGCTACGGTCGCAGGTTCGAATCCTGCCTCGGGCATGGATGTTTGTGATGTCCTTAGGGTAGTTAGGTTTAAGTAGTTGTAAGTTCTAGGGGACTGATGTCCAGAGCAGTTGAGTCCCATAGTGCTCAGAGCCAGTTGAACCAGCCAGTTCTGTGAACAGAGAGGTGTGCCACACATTGTCAACTTTGTCAGAAAAAGAAATTTTTTTTCGAAGACGTGGAAGACATCGCGTCGGTCAGACCACCTAGGAAAAGGTCACGACAAAATGAAAAAATCATGGAATTGATGAAGTCTCGGCAGACTGAGAGAGAAACCTTAATGGCTCTGAGCACTATGGGACCTAACTTCTAACGTCATCAGTCTCCAAGAATTTAGAACTACTTAAACCCAACTAACCTAAGGACATCACACACATCCATGCCCAAAGCAGGATTCGAACCTGTGACCGTAGCGGTCCCACGGTTCCAGACTGTAGCGCCATTAACCGCTTGGCCACCCTAGCCGGCCGAGAAACCTTAATGAAAAGACTGGCTGAAGAAAAACGTGATGATGAAATCGATTTATTTTTTGAAAGTATCGCCAGCAACGTCAAAAAATTGAATCATAATTTGGTCAATGAAGCCAAATTGAGATCCTTGCAGATGCTTATTGATTTGAAGAAGCGCTGTTCATTTGAATACTACTTTTCCGTGTGTCTTTCATCTCCCAGTACTTTCTCATACTCAACAACTCCAACGACATCAAATGTGGATAATACTACCATCACACAATCTGACAACACAGACCGAAACGCCAGCTTACAAACCCATTTAATGTTGTGATAAATGTTAATTTCATATTTTTGTATTGTGCTATTTTCATTTTTTACACTGTGTGCATTATTAATAAAGCAGTAACACATTAACAAATTTTATTGTACATATCTCAATGTTAAAACTAGTTTTTCATCTGTCGTTATAGGGTATGGATATCTGGGAAACGAATCATTCCTGATATCTTCTTTGACGAGATCGAGAACGTAGTTAAACTGCGCTATGTTCAACCTGAGATACTCTAAGTTTCTGGTCTTTTTTTGACAAGTGGCGATTGATGAGTTGTTCAAAACAGCCTTCCTCAGTTCTTGTGAGGTAAATCGGATGTGTTTCAGCATTTCCCTCACATAGCTGAAGCTGAATTACTTCATCTTCAACGTCTTCTAACATTAGATAAAACAACAAATCGCGTTCATTCATCCTTTCGGCACAGACGCAGCAGACCAACTAAACACTGTGCGGCCGCGGCTCTATAGGAATAGTTATGCGTCAGCCGCGCTACGTCAGACGCACAACGGCTGCCGCATGCGTCAAACGTGGCATAGCAATCCCACCTTTAGGATGTTGGACACCACCGATGCACCATTGCATGCTGCTACTGACGTACTAAGTGTAGCCTGCCCTGTAGCATCCACCAATCGGTCAAGTCGGCCACTGCGTCCACGGATCTGTCAGTCTGCGACACTGTGATGGATGTGTGGCAGCAGACAGCGACCACGATGCACGCAGCAGGCTATCAGACACAGCACCAATGTGCTGCGCAAGTGACATAAAAACTGCGATGGCCTGCGGTCTCCCACGCTCCTCTTCTGATGTGGATACGCGTCACATCAACTCTGCCCTCAATCTATCATATGAATTGACTGCCGGCGGTGCGGCACTTACATCTTGCACTTCCGCGGCGTAACTACGGTCTAATTGACTGACGACCAGAGCAAATCTGGAGGATTCTGTAGTAATACCGACGCAGAGGAAGCTGGCTTCGACTTGCGCAAACCAAAGCGCCGGGGTGTGCGGCAAGAACGGGGGTGAGCGCACTGTGACGAATTATTTCTTCCGACGATCTGTAATGTCGAATCAAGTATAGTTGGTCTGCAGCTCGTGGTCTCGCGGTAGCGTTCTTGCTTTCCGAGCACGGGGTCCCGGGTTCAATTCCCGGCGGAGTCAGGGATTTACACCTGCCTCGGGATGACTGGGTGTTATTGTGTCTTCATGATCATCATCCATCCCCAGTATGGTCGGAGAAAGGCAATGGCAAACCATCTCTACTAGGACCTTGCCTAGTACGGCGGTGCGGGTCTCCTTCCCCTACGCTCTGTCAAGGAGTATAGGACTTCATCAATGTAGTTACACCTCTCGGCGTTTTTGACGTTTCGATCACGTCGTGGTCCCCACTTTGGCCTTTACTAACTTATCAGCGTCGACTGGTTTGTTAATAGCCTGAGGGCGCAAGAAATTATCACTGCGCAGTTGAAGAACAAATCTTTATTTGCGTCCGCCGGAGGATCGAGGCGGCGCAGAAGAATTAGCGTATACAGATCTGATAAATATACAATATTACTTAGATGAAGGTACATCCGAGACAGACATTACTTTTACTAGGCGAAACTAACAGAGACTAATAACTGACTGCAAATAACAACAGATATCAAAACAATATGTACGCTTCTTGGCGGCTGCGAAATATCAATGTCGATTGCAGCGCCCCTGGTGACTGGCACGGGAAGCCAACTGACAGCCTCGATGTAAACAAAACAATGCTCGCTCGCAATACACGCGACAGTGATGCAAAGTGAACGTTGTCGCTACATATGCATTGTTGAAGGATATCGATATTTTTGGACTTTTGCTGTTGTTGCACCGACCTTCGAAACATCGATGGTAAATTCTACGTTTACGGACGAAATCTCGATTTTTCGGAACATCGATATATCGCTTGCTTCCCTGTGAAATATCAATACTTGGACGCGCCCATCGAGCGACAGGGTAACAGGTAGGTCTACGTTGTTAGTGTATCAAAATACGCGCACGAAATGCATCCACTTTGTCCACTCGGTAACGTTTTTTGTTCCATATTGCTTACTGTATAAATTTCTAGCACATCAACTATGCTCAGTTAATGTTCTTACTGGATTGTGTGCAAAATTTTTTAAGATGTTTCTCGTTGTTAGTAATGCTATAATTTGCTGTTTGCATGTGAAAACAAAATGATTCCTTGTTACTTACGTACGTATGCTCATTAATGTGTCAAACTTTATTCCTGCTTGGCCTGTATAATGCTTTCCACGGCTATCTCACGTAATTATGTACACACCGGCAGTGGTAAATTTATTATTTATAGTTCATACGTCGTGGTAGAGCGGAAACCATGAATTTCATGCTGTTATAAACGCAATTTTTAACACATTTTTCGAAATATTTGCTCAGTTTTATCATACGTAGTTCAGTTAGATTTCATACGAGCATATTTTACGTTGTCTTTTCTTTTATACTTGTTTGTTGTGTATAAGTCCTACCATGTTCTGGCGAAAACCATTCTCGTTGTCGTTTATTAGTGCGAAAGACTCGTTTCAACATTTGAACTGTTGGAAGTTGGCCGGCCGTGGTGGACGAGTGGTTCTAGGCGCTTCAGTCTGGAACCGCGCGACTGCTACGGTTGCGGGTTCGAATCCTGCCTCGGGCATGGATGTGTGTGATGTCCTTATGTTAGTTAGGTTTAAGTAGTTCTAAGTTCTATGGGAATGATGACCTCAGCAGTTAAGTCCCATAGTTATCAGAGTCATTTGAACCAGTTTGTTGGAAGCTGTAAAGTAATTACATATAGTACAATGATATAACATCTTTCTCTTGCCTGTGCCTTGTCAGTATCTGCATACAAGAATGTCACATGCAAGACAGTAGAATAGTCATTTACTGTAACTATCACCATAAGAATATATAGGGATTATATGTGAGAAGACAGATGGGAAGTTTAATTTTAATACAAAGTGGCCTCTGTATAGTCATTCATACAGTCGGTGGGGGACGAAAGTGCACTTACAGTGTTCGCGACTTTTGTGTTGCCTGTTGCTGTTAGTAACAGTTCGAATGATGAATTATGGGAAGTATCACACAATAAACCATGGGCCATATGTAGGTAGACAGTGACGTTCTCGTTAGTAATATCTCACGGTTCATTGGTGGTATTTTGTTCTGTGATGTTATGACAATCATTTTTCCTGTTTCCAGAATGAGATTTTCACTCTGCAGCGGAGTGTGCGCTGATATGAAACTTCCTGGCAGAGTGAAAATCTCATTCTGGAAACATCCCCCAGGCTGTGGCTAAGTCATGTCTCCACTATATCCTTTCTTTCAGGAGTGCTAGTTCTGCAAGGTTCGCAGGAGAGCTTCTGTAAAGTTTGGAAGGTAGGAGACGAGATACTGGCAGAAGTAAAGCTGTGAGTACAGGGCGTGAGCTGTGCTTCGGTAGCTCAGATGGTAGAGCAATTGCCCGCGAAAGGCAATGGTCCCGAGTTTGAGTCTCGGTCGGGCACACAGTTTTAATCTGCCAGGAAGTTTCATTTTTCCTGTTGATATCCTTTGGCTTCACAGACTTGCTGGTAGGATTATTACATTCCATCTTAACCTATCGTAAGGCCATGCTACAGGCCAGTATGTTAGCAAATCTAGCTTCCTTCCATTCACATTCATTGGTTTCGTCAAATGGCAATCAATATGGAGAACAGATATAATCAATCTCTATCTTTTGTCAAAAGAAATCTTTACTGCACCCTGTTGCTTGGCTACCACATACTCTCGCCTGATCAGTTGTGACCAATGTGACGGAGTTGCTAATAGCAGCATGAGAGTTGCTGATATGCCAAGTGCACTTTGGCCAAGGAATCTGCATTTCTTCCAACTGAACAATGATATTCATTGCCATCAAACTCAAATAACATAATCTACTTAAGAAGCCAATAGCTCAGCAAAGTTCACAATAGTTTGAGCTATAAACGGAACTTGCTTTATAATAAATTGCCAATGTGAGTGAAAAAAAAATACAACTACACTACCTTGTTAACACACTCTGAAGCTATTCCTGCTTCCAGTAGATCAGGAGGATAGCTATTACTTTGAAAAATTTCAGCTTCCCCTTTTCCACCAAATACCTGCTGCATATCCTCCATCAGCGGCCCAATACTCATTTGTCCACAATAGCTTTCTCAGAGAAGACTGCTAACCTAATTTACAACAACAATGTTCTGTCACCAATAAAACATCATCAGTTATCTAGCCTTACCGTGAATATTGCTAGCTACTTGCTGTGAAACCGATGGAACTTTCGATACCTACTCAAAATAATAAAACAGTTTGTAGAAGGAATATCCTATATGATATGTTTTTTAATTATCATGAGAGTTGGTAGTAATTCACAACTTTCCACTTTGCATTTTAGGAAATCTCATTAATTAACCCAACATTAAAGCACACATCTTCACTTTAAACCCCAGGCAGGGATGCAAAGTCTACATGAAAATTCCATGTGCATATTATATTAAGTATAACAGTTAAACTGTGAATGAGTTCTGTCATTAGCAGTGGAAAATATTAAGGTCTTTACAGGTTCAAACAGACTTTTCTGGAAAATATGGAATTCTCAGGGAAATTGAATGTACTGGAAAAGTCAGGAAATTTTCAAGGAATCATGAAAGCCTCATGGAATTCAGAGACATTCGTGATGGTGTTGAAATTTTAGTTGATGGAAAGGAATGTTACATATTACTCCTGAGATTCTGCTTTGGAAGCAACTGGTCATGTCGCCAAATAATAAAAGTTAATATAGTGTGAAGGACATTTGGTTTGAAACATGTTGTTGCTATTATTCGGACACTATATCCTGGCAGTTTTAGGTGGGAGTGTTGCGAATTAAGATTGCATAAGATTGGGCCTGAACTACCAGTGCTGACTGCAGCATACAATTGTGCAGTAGCCTCTACCATGTGCTTTGTGTTGCGGATTTTATTTTTATAGAGAAGAGACTAATCCTATTGCATAAAGGGATCCAAATGAGGCCATGACCACAACAAAAGGAATTGCGATCCCTATGACTGTTGTCAGTTTTACTTTTGTGGAAGCTCAGAATGCTGACATAGGCTGGCAGCCTTTCAAGAGGTAAGTGGGGTTTACAAAATAAAGCTTAACTGGGAATAATTGCTAATAAGTGAGGTAATAAATCAAAGCAGTTTCAATTGCAGTTGCGCAAACTTGTAAAGGAACACTCAACTCTTGCCAGCAACAAAAATAACTGAAAGGAAATCTCGTAATTTCAACTTAGACGAGCCAAAGTCACCATCCTGTTAAGAAATCAGAGACCTTCAAAAAGGCATTTGAAAGGCAAACAAAGGAAACATAAATGCTCCTGCTTTCAGTGGAGACAAAAATTTACTTTTACATTGCAGTCTCCCAATAAATAAGAGATTTTATTGCAAATAGTAAAAGTTTGAGGAGGAAACTTCAAAGAATCAAGTGCAAAGATGATGGTTGATTGTAGTCGTACATCGTTCTTGTTTACTGGAGAAGTCTGTCTTACTTTTTTTATATTTTTATGCCAATATGGAATTTATTTTTCTCAAATATTTTTTGATAGCCAAGTTTCATATTTTTTCATTTACAAACAATTTTCACTAGCAACATCTCACTGCATCTTTTTAACTCATAACAACTGGGTCATTCCATGTCAAAGGGACCAATATTAAAAAGTGTCCCCACCTGACCCTCTCTAAATCTAATGAAATTTGGTGTGATGGTTCTGTATGGTCTCTGATGGTTGTATGCCAAATTTCAGTCCAGTATCTTCCACGTTCAATTTTTAGGGGATTTTAAAGAGAGTCCACTCATCTTCGCATCACATATGGAGATGCAAATGTGCCTAGTTCTAGCAGACATTTAGTCATTTGCTTTAATATACATAGACAACTTTTTACGCTAAATCACACAATGGCAAAAATTAGGGATTTAGCCACACCTAGATATAGATACAAGCCTCTAAACTGGTGAAAAATACATTGCGCTATTGCGAGAGTCAAGGTTTGGCCGACCACTGCTACTTTTTGTATGAACCAATCACACTAACACTTCAGAGGGTTATTCATACTTATGATGTCTATATGTGGATCAAATTTAATTAACATTGGATCCCTAGATAAAAAGATACGCATCTGCGAAGTTGGCCAAAAATTTCTACGTGCAAATTTTAGGGTATTTGGGGAGGAGAGCGGGGTAGGGGGGCAGTAAAATGTGTAATTGCAGTGTTGTGTAATAGTAAGATTTGCTTGTGGTTTAGGTAATGTGACCATGTTAATAAGAAGTGTTTTTACATTATTTTCCAGTACAGGCTATAAACATAGTAAAACCTCAGAAAATGCTCTTCAGATTATAAAATCCAGAAGATCATAATGGAACGCCAACTTACTTTAGAATATTTTAACCCTACAATGCATGTTGGTGCATATACACACCATCAGTCAGTTTCCATTGTCCTTATAGAGCAGCGATGGTCTTTTTAAGGCTCTATTCATGCAGTAGCGACACACTGCTGAATCACCGCTTTCAATTGTTGCTTTCATTATTGGCAATTTTCACAGTCTGTCTTCTGTGCGGTGTAATCTTCAGTGTTGGCATTGTACAGTCTTAGTGTTGAGGACTGAGTGTTTGGATAATCAATAATCATTGTTGTAGCTGGAGGTATGCACTGAAACAATATATTTTGATATGCTAATTTGTATATTTTGTATACAAATAAGTCTGAATCTGCTATGCTTCAAATCAGGATATCCAAGAGCTTCCAAAATTGCTTGTTATAGGTTAATAAACTATTGTATAAAATGAACGAAGAGATGCTCTCACCTTGCTACTTTGGTGGATCAGATGCAGCTGATTGTCATGGGTCATCATCATTCTATTAGGGAATTCAACTAAGATCAGTTTTAAGGAAGTTTTACCAGTGGACTAGGAGCTTGTACGATGTAAGTTTGGGCCTGATTTTACTGAAGATACCCAAATTTGCCCATACCATAATGCCTGTTGATGACAGAATTTCAGTTCCTGCAGAAGACATGCTGCAACCTGTCTAGTAAAGAAAAACATGTAATAAAGAAGGCTTTAACACCAATAACCATTGCAGTGTCTGATAGATTGAAGTTACTAACTGATGAGGTTTTTAAACTTGGTCAGAAAATTTGTACCAAATGTAGACATGAAATGGCCCAGAAAGAATCTTCCCACCAGGATAAGCAAGAATCACCATTCACTGAAGACATGGTTGTAGTTGATGCTTGCTTTACTGCTAATACTTCATCACCACCACTTGGAGAGTCACCATTAAAGCTTCAACAGATCAGAAAAAGGGATTCAGTGGGGTACGTAAAGCGCAAAGTTCTGAAAGCCCCAGACAGCATTACTAAAGTAATTGCCACAGCTGCTGGTGTGAGCTAAGTAGATATTGCACAAATACAAACAGAAGAGTGCTGAAAATGTGAAGATATGGACATCTTAATTGAAGAACTTAAGATAAAGCTTCAGGATTCAAGCAATTGCAGTAAAGTTCAAATTTTGACCCTAGCCCCAAATAGCTGGACTATTGAAAAAACAGTGAAAGAATTTGCTGTTTCAACTAAATTAGTGAACAAGGCTAGAAAACTAAAGATGGAAGATGGGAGTTTGGTAATGCCTGCAAACCGAAAAAGAGAGAAAGCTCAGTGTTGAAGTGAAACAAAAGTCCTCACTTTTTTCTCACTTATGTCCCAACAAAAAGGATTGTCTTGCAGTGAGAATAAATGGGGAAAAGATTCACAAGCAGAAACACCTGCTCCTTTGTAACCTGGAAGAAATGTTTATTGCTTATTGTAAACACTATGGAAATCAAGTAAGCTTCTCAAAATTTTGTGAACTCAGGCTGAAATGGTGTACTACAGTTGGTGCTTCGGGATCACATTTCGTATGTGCATGTGCAATTAATCCACTGTATCCAGTGTGGAATCAAAAGATTGTATGCAACATTGTTAGGAATGTCCAGAAAAAAGGCAACTAGAAGCTTTTCTTGATGATAATGTCAGAGTATTAGCATTTGTGTGATCAGCAACTGTCTCCGTCATGATACCACTGCTGTTGATGCCTTTCAAATAAAGTTAATAGCATATTTAAAGACAAAGATGGAAACCATTAAGAACATTTATTACTTTGGTGAGGGATCAGCTGCTCAGTATAAGAATTTAAAAAAAATTCATTAGTTTATGTCTGCATGAAAAGCATTTTGGCATCACTGCTGAATGGATTTTTTTTTTTTTTTTTTTTTTTTTAAACAAGCCACGGTAAATCACCTTGTGATGCATCATCATCACCAGGAAGACAGAACAGTTATCCACAATCTACCTTTGACAAAACTGTAGAAATGTTTAACCAAAAATGGAACTGAACTGTAGTTTTTTTGTTTTGCAGATTTGCTGTGTTGGGTATTATATTTGTTTTATGACATGTATTAAATTAATATTTGAAACTGATTTATATACTGGAATGAAAAAAATTAATTTTGGGACTTAATCAGCAAAATATTTCATTTTTCAATCTCCTCAAAGTGTTAAAATAATAACTTTTGCTACGTATTCTTACTCATCAAAATGCAAGATCCAGAAATTAAACAATATAGCTTGGAAAGCTTAAAGCATGTTCATCCAGCTGTTACAAGAAAAAAAGAATTGAACAAGACACAGATGAGATTGCTCCCCAGAAATGCCCTAAAATTTGCATGTAGAAAATTTCGGCCAGCTTTGAAGAAGCTTATCTTTTGTCTAGGCATCCGATGTTAATTAAATTTGATCAATATATAGAAATCTCAGGTAGGAATAACCCTCTGAAATTTTGGTGTGATTGGTTCATATGAAAAGTAGCAGTGGTCAGACAAACCTTGGCTCTCAGAATGGCAAGACAAATTTTTTAGCCACTTAAGAGGCTTGTATCTATGTTTAGGTGTGGCTGAATCCCTCATTTTTGCTATGGTGTGATTCAGCATAAAAAGTTATAGAAAGAAACATTCACATGGGAAAAATATATTAAAAACAAAGATTCCAAGACTTACCAAGCGGGAAAGCGCCGGTAGACAGGCACAATAAAATAACACACACACACAAAATTTCTAGCTTTCGCAACCAACGGTTGCTTCTTCAGGAAAGAGGGAAGGAGAGGGAAAGACGAAAGGATGTGGGTTTTAAGGGAGAGGGTAAGGAGTCATTCCAATCCTGGGAGCGGAAAGACTTTCACACCGAATTTCATTAGACGTGGAGGTGGTCGAATGGAGATCCCTGGTGCCCTTGACATAGACGACCCCACTACTACCATCTAACTCACTACTAAGTTGACAACTAACTGCATTGGTTTAAATCTGCTCCTTATGTAGACAATTTCCCTGCAGTAGTACTGACTGTAAAGCCGGAGTTTTATCATTTCATGCAAAAAATAGTATTTCAACTTTTATTGGGGACTAGGAGTGTGGTAATTGTTCACATATTGAACACTGTATTACATTAATTTTTAACATTTCATTGTAAATTTTCTACTTTAGATTATATATAGCTTCAAATTTTGTTAAACAAAGATTAGTGTAAGATGGAAACTAATGCAAGATAATAACTATTTACAACACAGTGCAATAGCATGTGAAGGAGCTATGGCTCAAGTTTAAAAGAATAGTTGACCACATGCTGGATGAAATATATGTGCCCAGTGGAACATTTTATCATGCAAAGAACCCTAAGTGGTATGCAGTCACTGAGAACGAAACTTCTAAAGAAAGAGAGGCTATTGTTTAACATGTGTAAAATGAAGTGTAGAACTGTAGATAGAGAAGTGTTGAATGAAATGCATTTGGCTGTCAAGACACCAATGCACGAAGCCTTCAGTGACTGCTGTAGCAAAATATTGTCACATGATCTTTCACAAAACGTGAAGAAATTCTGGTCAATGTAAAGGCTGTTAGTGGTACCAAAGTAAGAGTCCAGTTACTTGCGAATGAGACAAAAGCTGAAATTGAGGTCAGCAAAACAAAAAATGAAATGCTTAACACTATTTTCAAATGTTCTTTACAAAGAAAAACCCAAAGAAAATGCCCCAATTTAAGCCTTGTGCCAATGAAAATAAAATTAGTATTAGTGTCACTGTTGTTGAGATTGTTAAAACTGAACAAATCTCCAGGGCGTGATGGAATCCCCATCTGTACTGAATTTTTGCCTCAGTTAACCTCTCTTCTAACTATAATCTATCGTGGAGCCCTCAAACAAAAAAACTGTGCACAGTAGTTGTAAGAAAGCAAGGGTCACTCCTGGCTTTGAAAAGGGTAGTAGAAATGATGCACAATACAAACCATCCATTATCTTGGACATTGGTTTTTGGTGTACAATCATAGAAGGTATTCTGAAATCAAACAAAAGGGTCAATCTATATGAAGTGGTCCAGTAATGGTTGCTTGACCATTTTTAAATATTTTTTTTAAGTATTTGTTTGCCCTATATTTGAGATGTTCAAAACAGTTTTTCAGAATAACTTATTTGGCACCTTTACTGGATGGCAACCATTTTTATTTGTAGGTGCACAACGAATTTTCAGTCTGGAGACATTAGCGAAAATTTTAATGTCTCCGCACTGGGTTAAACTACAACATTGCAATTGACATGATTGTTTTTAGAAAAGTGTCCTCTACAACATTGTCTATTACACAAAACATCCTAAATTCAGAAATAACCAGTCAAAATGATCTCCAAAGTTTGGTATTCAAATTTTCAAAAATCCACTTTTTAGGCCCCAAAATGACAAACAAGGAGTGATTTATGAGAGACTATTTTTTCCTATAGTTAGATATCATACACTACTAGCCTCATATACAGCAAGAACACTTACAAATGTTCCCTTGATTTTTTATGAATGTTTGAAATTTGGTAATTTTCATTTTTTGTTAAGTTGGGTGTTAGTTATCTCAGGGGGGACTGAATATAAAAATATGATTTTTGCACAGTTTGTACACCTATATGACAGCAACATACTGTAAAAATTTCAACATTGATATCTATTGATATTGTTCAGAAAGATACCAATTTTTGAGAATGAGGAAACAATTCACATTATTCTTCAACTGATCTCATGGCTGTTGCTTATGTAAATGTTATGTGCTTTGTTCTGTGTGTAATTTGTAATTAATTTTGAGAGATTAACTGGAATGCAAAAGTTTCAAGAAACTTTAAAAATGTCAATGACTTTGATGAAGGTAGAAAAACTTTGTTTAAATTTTGAGTATGTTCTTCTGTAACGTCAGTCTGTGAGTAACATGAGAAGAAAGATATTCTGAAGTACAGCCACATTTTTGGAAGAAAGTGCTGTGATCCACTTAAAGTTCATAAAAAGCCTATTACTAAAGGTTTGAGGGAAATAAAATGTATGTTAGAGTGAAACAGCTTCCCAAGTCAAACATAATGTGATTCCTGAAAATTCCCTGTGCCCAAATTGTTACTCAAAAATATTTGTTGTGACTCTAAAACTGGAATCATGTATTCTTGTTAATGACATTTATGTTCCTAATGAGGAAGCAGTTAGCATATTGGATTTTGCTTGTTCTAAATTAAATGCATTTCCTGCTTCGAAAATAATAAAATTAAGTAGCAGAAAAAGAAAAGCAGGTACTGAAAATTAGGTACAACAAATTTCACACAAAATTAGAGAAATTTGGAATCATGCTTTAGTAATACAGATACCAAAATTATTTTTAAAGAAGAAGAAACCTACCACCAGTATCATCTGACACTGAATATTTGATCTTAATAGAGAAATTAAAAGTTAAATGTTCAGTGACATCTGAAGAGGAAAAAGTTAAAATTTTAAGTTTGCTCCCAGACTCATTGTCAGGGGGGGGGGGGGGGGGGGGAGGAAAGTTCACGAATTCAACGTTTCTCATCGTTTGGTTAAAATAACCCAAAAATTAGTGAAAGAGCAATGCATTCTTCCAGTTTTAGGAAATAAGAAAGGAGTAAGTGTAAGTGAAGAAGTAATTAAAAAGATTGAGCAGTTTTTTGAAGATTATGAAAACAACAGAATGTGCCCAGGTTGCACAGATATCAAGAGTTGTTATAAATGGAGTTAAAGTAACAAAGCAGAAACGACTAGTGAACTCAAATTTAAATGAAATTTATGTAGCTTTCAAAAATTCACATCCTGAATGCAAAGTCGGAACGACAAAATTTTGTGACCTCTGCCCTAAGTTGTGTATTTTGGCTGGATCCTCAGGGGGACACACCGTATGTGTTAGTTTAAATCATCAAAATGTGAAACTGATGATTGCGGGTGCAAAACTCGGTGATCTTAACTACGAAGAATTACTAGATTTAATGGTCTGTGACACGAACAGTTGTGACTGCATAATGAGTTTGTGTAACAAATGCCCTGGTAAGGAAACCATTGTTGAATTGTTTCATGAAAATGATGAGGAAATGCCAGACAGTATTACCTTCAAACAGTGGGTCACAACTGACTGGGCAGAAATGAAAACAGTGGTTAAATCTCAGGAAGAGTACTTGGAATCTTTAATTGATAACTTCTAAAATACAAAGTAAGTTTTTGAAGGAAAAAAAAAAAGCACAACTTCATGAAACTGTCTGCATAGTGCTAGCTGATTTTGCAGAAGATTTTACATTTGTGATTCAGGATGCAATACAAGGGTACCACTGGGTCTGTGACCAGGCAACAGTGCATCCATTTATTCTCTGCTTTAAAAATGAGAAAGAAAAAGTTTGCAGTACTTCAATTTGCATTTTAAGCAACTACTTGGAGCACAACACTTTGGCTGTACATGTGTTTCAAAAGTATGTAATATATTACATAAAAGAAAATTTTCCCAAGGTTCAGAAGCTGATATACTTTTCAGATGGAAGTGGTAGTCGGTATAAGAACAAAAAGAATTTTTCAAATCTGTGCAACCACAAAATAGACTTTGGGTTGGAGGCTGAATGGCACTTTTTTGCATCTTGCCATGGTAAAAATGCATGTCATGCTGTAGGAGGTACAACAAGACATGAAGTAAGTAAAGCCAGCCTACAAAGACCAACCACAGACCAAATTCTCACGGCACAGGACATTTACGTCTTTTGCAAGGATAATATTAAGCGCATTCCCTGTTTTCTGATCAAGAACAAAGTGCTTCTGCATATGAAAACAACACTTCAAACCAGATTTGAAAACTGTATAGCAATAAAAGGAACAAGGCATTTCCACAAATTCCTTGGCCTTGCAGAAAACTTAGTTTGATACTATGTAACATCAAAAACTGAAATTTATGAGGATCATTGTGCCAGTAAAATTACAGCTCTGTCTTTAATGTTGAATGACATAGTGGCATGTGTGTGTGATGGACAGTGGTGGCTTGCAGTGGTTGAAAGAATAAGTTTGGAAAGCTGGCCCAAGAACATAATTCAAGAAAGCTATTAGTGACAAAGTTTGGATACCAAGGAAAAATGTTTTAAGGAAACTTTCAGTGCTTGAACTTACCACAGCAACTGGGAGGTTATTCTATCCGACAGAAGCTGTCTGAAGAAATAAGTGTTCTCAACATTCACCACGAGGTTTAGGAACAGTAGTATCTCAAAGGTTGTTAATTGAAAATATTTATTTTAAATATGTCAAAATAATGTTTCCACTTTTCATATGTAATTCAGTACCTTACTACAGTAATAATTGATTATATCCCACCAATGTCACACATGAATAGGCAACAGCCATAATATCAGTTGTAGAGTAATGTGAATTATCTCCTCATTTTCAAAAATTCATTTCTTTGTTCACAGTCGGATATCAGTGTTGAAATTTTTACAGTACATTGCTATCATATAGTTGTACAAACTGTGCAAAAGTCATATTTTTGTATTGTGTCCCAAATGAGATAACTAACTCACAACTTCACAAAAATGAAAATTTTCAAATTTAAAACATCATAAAAAATTAAGAAACATTTGTAAGTGTTCTTGTTTTATATGAGGCTAGTAGTGTATGATATCTAACTATAGGGAAAAAATATTCTCATAAATCACTTCTTGTTTGTTATTTTTGGACCTAAAAAGTGGATTTTTGAAAATTTAGATACCAAACTTTGGAGGTCATTTTGACTGGTTATTTTTGAATTTAGGGTATTTTGTTTAATAGACAATGTTATAGAGGACACTTTTCTAAAAACAATCATGTCAATTGAAATGTTGTAACTTAACCCAGTGCATAAATATTCATATTTTGCTAACATCTCTAAATTGAAACATTGTCATGCACTTACAATTGAAAATGGCCTCCATTCAGTAAAGGTGAAAGGTAAATTTTTTTAAAAACTGTTTTGAACTTCTCATTTATAGGGTAATCACATATAAAAAAAAATTAAAAATGGTCATGTGGCCAAGCAGTTCTAGGCACTTCAGTCCAGAACCGCACTGCTGCTACGGTTGTAGGTTTGAATCCTGCCTCGGGCATGGATGTGTGTGATGTCCTTAGGTTAGTTAGGTTTAAGTAGTTCTAAGTGTAGGTGACAGATGACCTCAGATGTTAAGTCCCATAGTGCTTACAGCCATTTGAACCATTTTTTAAAAAATGGTCAAGCAACCAACTTAATTTTTATTGGACCACTTCATTTGATTGACCCATAATGAGATATCTTGAACAGAATGATCTACTCCATCCCAACCAGCAGGGATTCTGAAAATATCAATCATGTGAAACCCAACCTCACTTTTCTCACATCGCATACTGAAAGCATTGGATCGAGTCAGTATTTCTTGATTTCTGAAAAGGCATTTGACTCAGTACCACACCTACATTTATTGTCAAAAGTACGATCATATGGGGTATCCTGTGAAATTTGTGACTGGATTGAGGACTTTTTGGCAGGGAGGATGCAGCCTGTTATGTTGGATGGAGAGTCATCGTCAGACATAGAACTAACTCCTGGTGTGCTCCAGGGAAGTGTGTTGGAACCCTTGCTCCTCATGTTGTATATTAATGACCTTGCATATTATGCAGTTATCTATGATGATGATGTACTGTCTGAATGAAGCTGCATAAATATTCAGTCAGATAGTGCTAAAATTTCAATGTGGTGCAAAGATTGGCAGCTTGCTTTAAATGTTCAGAAATGTAAAACTGTGCAATTCACAAAATGAAAAAAAAAAAAACCTTTTTATTACAATATCAATGAGTCACAGTTGGAATTGGCCAACACTCAAAAAAACCTGGGTGTAACACTATGTAGGGATATGAGATGGAATGATCACATAGGTTCATCTATGGATAAAGTAGGTGGTTTACATTGGTTTATCGGTAGAATGTTGGGGAAGTGCAATCAGTGTACAAAGGAGGGTGCGTACAAATAACTCGTACGACCCATTCTAGAATATTGTTTGTGTGTGTGGGACTTGTACCAAATTGGACTAACATGGGGTATTGAATATATACAGAGAGAGGCAGCACGAATGGTCAAAGGTTTGTTTGATCCTTGGGAGAGTGTCACAGAGGTGAATAAATCGGACTGGCAGCCTGTTGTAGACACATGTAAGCAATCCTGAGAAAGTCTACTAATGCAGTTTCAAGAACTGGCTTTAAATTATGACTCTAGGATTTTACTACAACACCCTATGTATTGATCACACAGGGATCCAGAGGACAAGACTACAATAATTGCAGCATGCACAGAGGCATTGAAACAGTCATTCTTCTTGTGTTCCATAATTGGATGGAACTGGAAGAAATTCGAATAACTGGGATGTCTCCACTGCCGTGCAGCTCGCCATGGTTTGTAGAGTATAGATGTAAATGTAGATAACAAAAATCATAGTGTATTGAGGTGGTAGGTAAATAAGTGTATCGTATACTTCTATAGAGCACTTTAGTCTATTACATTACAGTAGGCGTTGTCTGCATGGACACGGGGATTAATGTGCAGGTGAACGGCCACAGGTTGTGGGATCTGTCCTGTCACTAAATGTAGCAGCTAGATCACAGATTCCTCCAGGTGGTGGTCAATCGCTTTGGTGAATGAATGGTCAAATGATAACTTCATTTGTACTCTGACTTGAAGAACAACATAATACTTCCAGTTTCGTAGAATCGAGATAAATATAGGCCACCATATGCTAAAAAATTGATGGTAACTTAAAAGACAACCGTGTGAGTAGACAACATGTAGAATACGTGTTACATTTGTAAAGTAACTGACATGATCCTGGGACAGTCCATGGTGACTCACGTTACATTTTGAAATCAGTGTTTTATTTTGTTGACATTTTATCAATCTGTAAACCCGTATTTTCTTTTGTAAATCATCATCACAAGTTGTGTTATTCAGAGAAAGATTAAGAAGAGTTATTTAAGTAGAGAAGAGCATTAAAATTAAAGAACAAGCATGTAATTCATGTTGTGACTCAAGTTACAAATTTGGGAGATCCTATTCCTAATGCTCATTGTAGGTCAAAATTTTCCTCAAAGTATTAGGAGTATGGATCTGGTTTTTGTTACAGAAAATGCATATTAAGTTGGCATTAAAATGCCAGAGTTACAGATTTCTAAAAATATTTTTACCATGTGAAATATTTTAATATACTGAAAAAGACGCATGTCTCAGTGTTATGTGACTCATGCTACTTGCTACTTTTTTGTTGGAAAAACTGTTTTCCTGCAAGTGGAGAAATGAAAATATGACCTTATGTGCCAAGTAAGGTAAACTTAACATTAACATTTCACTTTACAAACACTATGAAAAATTATAAGAGCGTAACATCTGGGAAAATGAACTGCAAATGTAATTAAAAGTCAGATAACTGAAAATATACTCTTGCATTGACAACTTCAAGTGCATTAATTTTCTTAGTAATTTCATCTCATTTTACAGGCCATTTCCAATAGTGACCAGAACATTTCATTGCACTGATTAGGTAAGAATTTCTAAATACTGCACATACTTCTCCAGCATTGAATTTACTGTCATATCCTACTTTGTACCTATCTCCAATATTCACACTTTCTATAGTTTCTTTTGTATGATGATCTGCAGCAGCAAAATTCTTTGGAGACAGCAGATATGTTTGTAGTACTCCTTTCTTGTGGTGAAAGCAGTGAATGCGCTTTAAGTTTGGTACTGATGGTGCTGAAGAAAATATTTGAGCCAGATTAAGTTTCACATTGATTTCTTGAATTTCATCAAAACACCATGAAAAACCTGAATAGGTGTGGTACTTGCAGCTATCAGAGTGAACGTTGATGCATCACCTACTATGAATGTTTGCTTTTTTACTGTATTCCCCACTAGCTGTTCTGCAACTGCACCAATTCCATAGACAGCTTTTTTACCATGGGATGTAGCAAATAAGTTCCAATAGATTTCCACATTATGAAATGTTTGAATTTGAGGTACAGCAACAGTAATATATTTGTTTTTAAATTGTGAGGCAGGCCCATCTGACCAGATTGAAACTACCGTCACATTTTCAGGTATAGTTGACAGTACCTTGCTAATGTAAGCAATTGCCACACTCAAGCCATGGCTTTATCCAGAGTACTAAGTGACTTATACGGTGACAAACTTGTTTTACTAGGTTGCTGATCTTGCATCTTATGTAGCCTATGTTTTTGTAACACTCTCCCTATTTTTAGCTCTTTTTTCTTCTAGTAATAGTCCTTGCTCAACTGCGGAAACTTTTGTTTCTGCTTCTGCTAGGCTTTTCAAGCTTCTTCCAGGTGCTTTGTCTTAAATTCTTCATATTTTCCTTCACTCTTTAATTTTTCCCTCCTCCTACTCTGGCTTTCTGCTGGTTGTAAGGGCATCCTCTTCTTCTAATCTTAAAATAATACAACTGTGACTTAAATTATGTGATTCATGTTACACATTTAATTTGCTGTTTTTACAATATTGGTTGAAATTGGGAAATTTTTAGTAGTTGTATTAGTTACACATTCACACTAAGAAGTAAATTACTAATAACTCTCTTGGTATAAAAACTTGGTTACTTGAAAGAGACTCACGTTACATGAAAGTTCATGCTGATGTATTATGTTGTTTACCCCAACCTATAATTTACCTACTTCAGTTTAATACTCTTTATGTAATACATTAGGGCATTTAACAAAAATATAAATAATGATATGCTGATTCTCACCTGCCAATTAGTTGAAATGAAGATCCAAAATTTCCAATAACTCACTCACATGACATAAAAAACATATGACTACAAATTATGGATGGAAAGCAATAATGGGCCACAACTGTTGTTGCCATACAGTAAAAAGTCCAGCCTTTTCAAAAAATATATAAAAAGTACAAAATTTTAAACTTTTAAATATCGTTAGTGTGTCTTACTTTATGTGGAATATCCCTCCTCATGATAGCAAGAGATGGCAGTTATGAAACTTCCTGGCACATTAAAACTGTGTGCCGGAGTGAGACTCAAACTCGGGACCTTTGCCTTTCGCGGGCAAGTGCTCTACCAACTGTGCTACCGAAGCACGACTTGTGCCCCGTCCTCACAGCTTTGCTTCTGCCAGTACCTCATCTCCTACATTCCACACTTTACAGAAGCTCTCCTGCAAACGGGGCACGAGTCGTGCTTGGGTAGCTCAGTTGGTAGAGCACTTGCCCGCGAAAGGCAAAGGTCCCGAGTTCGAGTCTCGGTCCGGCACACAGTTTTAATCTGGCAGGAAGTTTCATATCTTTGCACACTCCGCTACATCTCATTCTAGATGGCAGTTATGATCTCTGGAAGATGGAAATAGCCAACTAAGTAACTGTTAAATCAGATGCAGAATAAGCAGCAACTGGGAAATAGATGTGTGCAGAGCCGGTACTCATTACATAAAGATGACCAAATTGCAGTCCATGTACAGTGGGCTTTTCAGTCTTGGGGTTGCAACTCTATGGTTATAAGGCAAACATTTTTGGTAGGAGCATAATTATATAGAGAAGCTGCTTTCTGTAATTTATAATCATAATTTTCACTTTGGACAACAGGGTTATAATTGTTTGTTCTGCAGTAAAAGTTAAACGGCAACCACTTGCTGGCTAGTCTTTATAGATTTTTTTAGTTTACCGCTAATAGTCAGTTGTCAGTGACGATAAGCATTCGCATTCATTTTTGTGACTTTTGCCTTTGTTGCCAGTCAGTGTGTGTTACGGGAACTCTCACCACCTCTAAAGATTGCTCTCACAAACTAGCTGTGTCGAAGTTTGCGATTTTGTGTGTACGTGCTTCTGCGCAGGCGATTAGTAACAGTTCAGTGCTATGTCGAGCTACTCGGCTTCAGTGCCAGTGTTTATCTATTGAGGAGTTCAATGCATGGTATGTGGAATAGTGTTTCATGTAGTTGAGTGTTTCTTACACACTTCAGTGTATGAAGTTGGAAACGAATCAGCGGTTTGGGAAGGGTTTTATGGGCTGAAACTGTTTCATCTCAAAGAATAATTCAGAAATATTAGCAACGAATAAGTGGGTTAACCTGTCAGGGACTGAAACAACAGCTACAATTAAAGCAATTGTCAGAATAAGCACTCATTGCCTTAATGGTAAATTTACCCTATCCTTTGCCTTAATGGTAAATTTGTCATACCCTTTGCCTTAATGCTAAATTTATCTTTCTTATGATCTTCAGTAACCCATCCTTCTGTATCTTTCATTGTTTGAGATAAATTAATTTACAGCTTACTGTGCAAGATTTATTATCTACTTCTTTTTGTTTCCATTGTTGATGTTTTAATTCAGTACATTAATTGTAGTTCTTTAACTATTTATTAATCTGTTTCAAGTATTTTTTTCTCAGATATTGTTCATGGCAAAGTGTTTACCAGATCAGGGTTTCTGAAAAGGGGTCATTGGGATTGCGTTCAGATATCTCCAAAACCAGATATCTCCCAAAACTGCTATTAGTTGACCACAATATTATTACACTTAGAAGTGAAGGCACTTCACTCGACTAATCGTGAGTTTTTATTGTGATATTCCACCAGGACATGCTAAACCAATCATAGTGGCAGACTATTTTAGCAAGTTCCCATTTGCAGTTCCTATGAACTCTACTACATCACACAGCACCATTCAAGCATTGTCCTCCATATTTTGCGTCGGAGGTTTGCCAGAAGTACTTGTGTCGGGCAAAGGACTGCGGTTCACCTCAAGCGATTTTGGACAGTTTTGTGAGCAGAATGGTATTTGTCATCTCAAAAGTGATCTGTTCCACTCACAGTCCAGTCGAGAAGCAGAAAACTTTGTAGACACTTTCAAGCAACAGATGGCCAAACAGCTGTCTTGAAATAGATAACAGTGCGAGCATTTACCTTAGCCTTCACTGTAAGAGTTTATTGTTTTTGTGTGTTGTTACTACTAATACAATAATGGAAGATCCTCAATGAAATACAAATTATTTTAGGAGTATGATAACAACTTGCCATATAGTCAAAGTACTGAGTCGTCAGTAGGGATGTACAGAAGAGTGGGAACTTTCCCTAGCTTTCGGATAAATCTTTCTTAAGCAAGAGGGCTCGTTGCAGTGCACGATGGCATGCAGATGTTCATTGACAGGAGCAGATAGGACTGAAGAAGGGGAGACTGCATGAGGAGGAGACATGGATGTGAGATGAGTAAAGCTATGTTCTTGGTATAGTGTGGAAAAGTGGTTGTGGAGGAAACAGGTGTTGAACTGAAGGGTATGTTGCAAGAACAGCTCAGATGTATTCTTCAGAGAAGCTGGTGTTGTGGGGAAGGATCCACCATCTTGAGCTTAAAAGTGTTTTCTGTCACTGGCGGTCAACTCTTGTTTACCATTTCTTACGATGGGTAACTAATAGCCGTCCTCACATAAAATGCTGTCCAGAAATTACACCAGAGTTGGTGCTGGCCAGAAGGCTGTACCCTTATGCCTCCACAACAGGTTTGAGGTACTGCCCACTGCTGAAAGTACTTCTGAGCCAGCAAGGGCGGTCTCGCCTGTTGCGGCAGTGGCCGGTCTTCCTGAGAGGTCTGGACAAGTGCAGATGGTAGGATTGCTTGTCATTGGGAGCTCCAATATTAGGCGGGTGATGGAGACGCTTACGGGTATGGCAGCTAAGGACGGGAAGAAAGCCAATGTGCACTCCGTGTGCATACCGGGGGAGTCATCAGAGATGGGGAAAGGGTCCTTCCGGATGCCATGAAGGGTACAGGGTGCAGCCAACTACAGGTGGTGGTCCATGTCGGCAGTAATGATGTGTGTCGTTATGGATTGGAAGAGATTCTCTCTGGTTTCCGGCAGCTATCTGAGTCGGTGAAGACTGCCAGTAATGCTACCGAGATAAAGGCAGAGCTCACCATCTGCAGCATCGTCGACAGGACCGATTGCGGACCTTTGGTACAGAGCCAAGTGGAGGGTCTGAATCAGAGGCTTAGACAGTTCTGCGACTGTGTAGGCTGCAGATTCATCAACTTGCGCCATAGGGTGATGGGGTTTCAGGGTCCTCTAAATAGGTCAGGTGTCCACTACACGCAGGAGGCGGCTACACGGGTATCAGGGCCTGTGTGCCGTGGACTGGGCGGTTTTTTAGGTTAGACAGTCTCGGGAAAGATCTAAAAGTACTTTCAATCGCTGATAGAAAGCACTGAAACTGAAATCGTTATAGGAACATAAAGCTGGCTAAAGCCAGAGATAAATTTGTTGAAATTCTTGCAGAGGTGCAAACCGTGTTCAGAAAGGATAGATTAAATAAAGTAGGTGGTGTGTTTGTGAATGTTGGTAGTAGTTTATCTTGTAATGAAGTTGAAATAGATAGTTCCTGCAAATTACTATGGGTAGAGGTTATACTCAACAGCTGTGCCAAAATAATAATTGGCTCCTTCTACCAACCCCCTGACTCAGATGATATAATAGCTGAACCGTTCAAAGAAAACTTGAATCTCATTACAAATAAGTGCCCCACTCATACAGTTATAATTAGTGGAGACTTCAATCTACCCTCGATTTTTTTTGGTGAAAATCCATGTTCAAAGCTGGTGGAAGACAGAAAACATCTTCCAAAATTGTACTAAATTCTCTCTCTGAGAATTACTTTGAACAATTAGTTCATGAACCCACACGAGTTGTAAATGGTTGTGAAAACACACTTAATCTAATACAGAGCATCATGACAGATACACGGATTAATGAACACAAGGTCACTGCAGCAAGGCTCGAAAGCATATAAACCAAAATTACTAAAAATATACACAAAATATGTCTATTTAAAACACCAGATAAAAATTCGCTTGATGCCTTCCTAAGAGATAATCTCCATTCCTTCCAAGCTAATTATGTATATGTAGACCAGATACGGCTCAAATTCAAAGATACTGTATTGACAGCAATAGGTAGATTCATACCGCATAAGTTAATAAGAGACAGGACTGATCCACCGTGGTACACAAAACACATCAGAACACTGTTGCAGAAGCAACGAAAAAAACATGCCAAATTCTGAAGAACGCAAAATCCCCAAGACTGGCTTGAAATTTAGTGCGGACATCATTGCGAGATGCTTTTAATAGTTTCTACAATGAAACATTGTCTCAAAATATGGTTGAAAACCCAAAGGTCATATGTACAGTACACCAGTGGCAAAAACAGTCAATACCACTACTGGGCAATAGCAATGGAAATGTTACCGATGATGGTGACACTAAAGTAGAGTTACTAAATACAGTTTTCCGTAATTCCTTCATGAAAGAAGACGAAGTAAATATTCCCGAATTCAAAACCAGAACAGCTGTTAGCATGGGTGACATGAAAGTAGATGTCTTAGATGTTTCGAAACAGCTTAAATCACTTAAGAAGGGCAAGGCTTCAGGTCCAGATGGTTTACCAGTCAGGTTACTTTCAGAGTATGCCGACACAATACTGCCTTTCTTAGCAATCATATGCAACCGCTCACTTGACGAAAGGTCTGTTCCTAAAGACTGGAAAGTAGGACAGATCACACCAATATTCAAGAAAGGAAATAGGAGTAACCCACTGAATTACAGACCCATATCACTGACCTCAATTTGCAGTAAGATTTTGGAGCATATACTGTACTCGAACTTTATGAATCGCCTTGCAGAAAATGACTCATTGGTACATAACCAACACGGATTCAGAAAATATCGTCCTTGTACAACACGGCTAGCACTTTATTCCCATTAAGTAATGAGTGCTGTTGACAAGGGATCTCAGATCAATTCTACACAGACAGTTCAGTACAGGGAAAGGCATAACACCAGAAATAATTATAGAGTGTGGGGGAAAATCTTTAGCGAAAACTGATTGTTCAAAATTTCTGGGTGTCTGTATTGATCAGAATTTAAACTGGAAGACACACATTGACAATCTACTGAAACGATTGAGCTCAGCTACCTATGCTATTAGTGTCTTTGCAAATTTTGGAGACAAGCACATCAGTAAGTTAGCTTACCATGCATATTTTCATTCGTTGCTTTCTTACGGAATCATCTTTTGGGGCAATTCATCACTAAGAAAGAACGTATTTATTGCACAAAAACGTGTTATCAGAATAATATCTGGGGCTCATCCAAGATCATCTTGTAGACAATTATTTAAAGAATTAGGGATATTGCCAGTAGCTTCACAATATATATACAGCCTAATGAAATTTGTTGTTAGTAACCCAGATCACTTCAGAATTAATAGCACAGTCCATAGCTACAATACTAGGAGACAGGGTGACCTTCACTACCGTTCATTGAATTTGACATTGGCACAAAAGGGGGTGAATTATACTGCCACAAAGATTTTTGGTCACTTGCCAAACAATATCAAAAGTCTGACAGACAACCAATCGGCATTCAAAAGTAAGTTAAGGGAATTCCAGAATGACAACTCCTTCTACTCCATAGATGAATTTTTAGACATAGGCTAAAGAAATACAGTAAGTATTAACAATTGTACCGTATATAAGACTAACAAAGATTATTTGGGATAAATGAATCTTTTGTACTTTGACACGTTCCACATCATTACGAAAGAATCGTGTTCATGATCCATGGAACAAGTAATATAACTAACTAACTAACTAGCTGTACCAAGGGAAGCCAGGAGAAGACTGGTGGCCCGTATACTCTTTCTATAACAGAAACTGCGCACATATATTAACTGGGTTCTTTTTTCATAAGAATAGAAAATTACTTAGCTCTAGCCAGTCATTGTGTTGCAAGCTCTCTGCAGTAGTCCATGTTAGCATCACTGCTGGCGAAGTACAAAGTCCACTATGTACACTATTCTGGTTGCTATGTGATGCCTGATTTTGCAACTCGACTGGGCTGCAACTGATGACAGATTAAGGTTGTGCCTCCTTCTCGCCCTAGTGCTGTGCAGTGACATTCTAACAAACTGTCTCACTAGGAATGTCGTGTGAACATTCAGTTACACACAGGTACCTCAGTAACTTTACATAAGTGTGCCACGTATGAACAGTTAGGCTCACCACACCTTTCAAAATCTAGCAAGCACCTCACTGCTTACAACGGACAGGAAATACCAGTGCTTGGAAAGTGTACTTTGCCTGATACTTACAAATCTCATACCAGAACAGTGAATATTACTGCTAAATCTACAGAGCAAGAACCAAATTGTATTGCCAACTTTTTATTAAGGAAAATTCAATAAACCACCATCAGTACCACTCTCTTCAAAAGTAAAACAACAATAAGGAACCCTTCTGTGGATCAAGCAATATAATCAGAGTTCCCTTCAACTCTACCCGTACAACTGTTCCAAGTCAAAGTCTGCTGTTAGCAGCTGGTAGATAACCTAACACGACGGAAGTGACGTATCACAATTGTTGCTTACGCCAGCACATTCTTCCCCGCCGAATTGCCGCCCTGTTGTCGTGTAGTGAGGTTGCGAACAAGAACAACGGGGAGGGAGGCAGGATGCTGGATGTAGAGATGAGCCTGGAGCCGTGACCGTGGAGGATGGCGACTCCCGAATATACCCTGCCATCGGTGTTGTGAAGCAACATGAACATCTTCCAGAAAACAGCTGCCAGGGGACATTGGCAGGTGTGAGGGTTTGTCCTGGGGCGATGACGGTCTACCGTATCTTCCTTCGTCGTTGGTGTTGTCGTTGTTGCCTTGAGGCACCGTTATACCAAGTGGAAAGGCGCGTCGATGTTATAGCATGAGATATTGTAACCTTCAGTCACTGACAACACACAACAGTCACGGTAGCACCTGATTCCAGAATAGCTGCAGTAGTTAGGATCTACGAACTACTTCCTCTTGACCAGGGACCCCAAAACTTAACTCATAACGAGATCCCTTCGAAGCAAATTGTCATAAAGATCACCTATAAAGGCTTCGTACAATGATAAGAAATGTTACAGTTTATGGAATAATAACAGCTACGACCAAACTGTCTTTTTTCTTCTGTCTTATTTAATGTAACTTTGTTCACAGTTTTATTTCGCATTCACCACTCATTCACACTCTGATGTGGAGTATATGCGAGTGCCTGAACCCCAACTCCCAAGTTCCATCGAATACCTTTGATGAACAGATTTGGTTGCTCGAAAGCAACAGTCAATGATAAGGGTACAGTATTTTGTAATTGACTCTTTTAGTTCAGCCACCGCCCTCCACGAATGTATGTTAGGCGTAAGACAATTACACACTTTTCTCTCCGATCCGCTATTATTAAGAGTTCGCGTAAAAGTTAACGCTTTTCTCCTTTTCATAAATTGGAGCCCGCTCTCTGCGATATAATTAAAAAAAATTTGTCTCAATACCACGTCCCTCGTGAGATGCGTATAGATTTATCCTGGAACTGACTGCCCTGTTGTTGTACTCAATTTAATGACCACACTTTGCTAGCCATGATTTTGTGTAACTAATTGTCCTTTTGTTACTCTGATTGTATACTGTAGTTATTTAATACTCACCCTTATATTTTTTCACAACGCACAATTAGCACTTCTTTACTTGTTTATTTCTAAGAGTAAACGAAAAAATGACGCCGTATCATCGGCTTCGTCGATATGAAGCAAAACACCTCAACATGCCCAATTTTACCTCTTCTTAAAGGATCGGCTACCTTACTCATTAATTTACTACATATTATTTCCAATAACACTAGACAGGTATCACAGTTATATTTTATTGTATTCAAAAGCATATTATTATTGTTATGACCGACCAAATCGTAACAAATCGCGCGTTGTGCGTCTTTAACGATAGCTTTACACTCGCCGAGCCTTTATTCATGAAATAGTATATATAAATATACAGACAGGACCGAAAGATCGATCTCTCTGCCGTAACCAATAGAGGCAAATACGCTATTCAAGTTCCATTACATCTATCTTGACTCGTATTGTTACAACGGTCACAGTGTGGCCACGTCCATTGGGTTGGTGAAGAGATGGCGGGGGGCGAGAGCGTATCATCCATTCACTTCTCCTGGAGTGCCCTGGTGGCACCAGCAGGGAGCTACAAAGGCCACGCAGTCCCCTGAACACGCGAAGCTGAGGGAAGAAAAGCAGCAGAATCGCGGGGCAAATGACATGCGGAAATTTGGTTCTGGTGACGGTGCTGCAAACTATCGGGACCTGCAATCAAATACTTAGAAGAGCCAATGCGTTCTTGGATCATGCCTCTTTCCCAGTGCCCCAGTTGTCACAAACCCTGAAAAGAACAAGATCACATGATGTAAAGTAATACATTGGACCATTGGCAGGGCCCAATGCTGCGGTGGCTGTAGCAAGTGTAGCAGCGTCTGATGGCGGTGGCCATGCGGAAGTTCTGCCAGTAATAGTACATTTTGTAGGTGAGAGTAATAGGAGGCGAGAAAGAGTTGCAGCGCCTATTCCTGTGTGTAGGAGATGAGAAGCTTGGCCACCTGTTGCTTCAAAGTGCGTACAAAGTGTTCTGCATCTCCATTGGACTGTGGGAGAAACAGATTCTGTTCGCAAAACCGTCCAAAATTACATGATGTGAACTGCAGTCCATCGTCCGACACGTACTTCTGGCAAACCTTCGATGTAAAATATGGAGGACAATGCTTGGATGGTGCTGTGTGATGTGGTAGAGTTTGTAGGAACCGCAAAAGGGAACTTACTAAAAGAGTATACCACTGTGAGCCAATGAGTGTCCCAAAATGGTCCTTAAAGTCAATGTGTATTCATTGCCGTGGCGTTTGAGTCTTAGGCCAAGTTGAGAATGTCTGTGACGGAGCAGATGGCTTTTCGTGCATGCGTGACACTGAGACGTTATCTGTTATATGTGGGCACCCATGCCCTGACAAGTACAGTGCCGGCACATTGTTTTGTGCGATCAATTCCCAACTGTCCTTGGTGGGGCAATAACAACACATCCTTTTGCAACACTTTTGGAATAAGCCCATGCGATTGATCTGAAACATTATGCCGACATGCAAGATATCAGCTGGATACTGTTCAATGAATGAGATCAAGACATGCGAATGTAATGAAACAAAATCTTGAGATCTGGGCCTGCTTCCGTGGCCTGTGCAATTTTTCTGTAGTGCAAGGGAAAAGATTGCAGCAATTTGGAATACTGTGCATCGATTTGGCAGCAAGAAATGATAGATGCATCAAAATCAGAGTCTGGGCCAATCGGAAGGTGAGATAAGGCATCTGCATTGCCGTACGTCTCTACACAATTCCATACACATACTGCAAAAGCAAAACCCCTCAATGTTGCCGTTTTTGAGCAGTGAATGTAGGAAGCGCCTTTGACAGATGAAACAAGGACTGCAAAGGCTTGTGATCTGTCACTAAATAGAACTTGCGACATTACAAATAGTGATGGAATTTTGCGACACCATACACAATAGCGAGAACCTCTTTTTCTGTTTGACAATAATTGCAGTGGGTTTGAGTTAACAACTTTGAGGCAAAAGCAACAGATCTGTCTCGCGCACCAGTTTTGTGCGAAAGCACAGTGCCGATTCCATAGGAATGGATCTAGACCCTCTTTAGTCCAAACAAAAGGTACATTTCTACGCCGCAAGCGATGCAATGGAACTGTGATATGAGCGGTATTCGGTATAAACTGGATGTAGTACATCATCCTGCCTAGTACGACTGCAGTTCAGACACATTGCAAGTAACGGTCAGGTCACAGTTTGCAAGCAAATGAGGTTGGACAGGGTGAACACCCTGATTGTTTATCACATGACCTATGTCCCGTAGTTCAGACTGAAAAAAGCCACACTTTTCGAGGCAACACTTGAGTCCTGATTCTGACAACACTTGAAAATTAGCATACAAATTGGTGGTGTGTTCCTCTGGTGTACGACCTGAGACGACAATAATGTCAAGGTAGTTTGAACAAAAAGGAAATTTGCAGTCAGCTGTTCTAAGTAACATTGAAAAATGATGGATGCTGAAGCACTGCCGAAGGGCAGATGCAAATACTTGAGCAGACGTATGTGTGTTTACAACAAACGCTTTCTGCAATTCTTCATCCAAAGGAATTTGCAAGTAGGCATCACACAAATCTATCTTAGAAAAGTAGTGTCCTGCACCGAGCCTGTCCACGAGTTCCTCAGGGTGAGGTAACGGATAAGTATCAACTGGTGCCTGTGGACTGACTGTAGACTTGAAGTCAACACAAATGCGAATGTGACCAGAAGGCTTAGGTAACAAAACTAGTGGACTTGTCCTCTGTCTAGCTAGAGTGGGGTCAATTATGCCATTATCCTGCAATTCTTTCAGTTCACTGGCTATTTTGTCTCGTAAAGCAATTGGAACAGGGCGGGCCCAGAAAAAATTAGACTGTGCATTGTCTTTCAATGTAATATGCGCTAAAAAGGTTTTAGCTTTTCCCATTCCTTCGGAAAATAGTTCAGGAAATTCTTTAAGCAAGCTATCGACACTGTCTTTTGGATCTCAAGCCGATACGGAAAGTACATTGTCGTGGATGCCAAGTCCAAACAAATCAAAGGCATCTAATCCGAAAAAGCTCTCTCTCTCTCTCTCTCTCTCTCTCTCTCTCTCTCTCGATTTCAACACAGTAAATGCTGCAGTCACTACAGACGCCTAACACAGCAGCAACTCCGCAGACAGACCAGCAGTGCGGGTTGCTGACTCCACTGTGAAGTCTGGCCGACACGAGTGTTTACAAGCAAGTATCACAGTTGACAACAAACACGTAGGTCTGGCGAACATCAGGGCATCAGCCGACAGTAGAAGAAGGGGGCGCAATGAACAACGAACCATTTCCTGGTGTTCACGTGTGTGCAAATCGTCCTGCAAATATCCTTCCACCCAGGGCTAGATAAGTCGGTGCCGACTGTTCAGCAGGCAGTTCTCGACTCACCGAGTGCAGAGAAGATTGCTGGGTTCAGCGGTGTGCCACCTCACCATCCTCTCTCCCGCAACAGTTGTGATAGGTCGCTTCCAACGTGTTTGGCTGTCTACCAGCTACTAACAGCCGACTATGACATGGAACAGTTGTACGGGTATAGAGTTGAAGGGAACTCTGATTATAGGAATTTGCTGTTATTTCCTTGATCCGAACAAAGGATCCTTACTGGTCTTTTTTTAATTTTGAAGAGTGTGGTACCGATGGTGGCTTATTGCAGTTTCCTTAATAAAAAGTTGGCAATAAAATTTGGTTCTCACTCTGTAGATTTAGCAGTAATATTCATTGTTCTGGTGTGAGATTTTGTAAGTCTCAGGCAAACTACACTTTCCAAGCACTGGTATTTCCTGTCCGTTGTAAGCAGTGAGGTGCTTACTAGATTTTGAAAGGTGTGGTGAGCCTAACTGTTCATATGTGGCACACTTATGTAAAGTTACTGAGGTACCTGTGTGTAACTGAATGTTCACACGACATTCGTAGTGAGACATAGTTTGTTAGAATCTCGTTGCACAGCACTAGGGCAAGAAGGAGGCACAACCTTAGTCTGTCATAGATTTAGAAAACATAATGTTCATTGCATGTGCACGAACCTGTTTTTCTGGAAGTGGGCAAAATTGGCATTTTTGTGCCGTTGCAAACAAACTACTCGGACGTGGCCTTTTTTTCCACATGTGTAACACGTTGCACTACGTGATGGGCAATCCTTTCTTTTATGGCGAGCAAGACATCTAGTTTAAGACTTCACTAAATTCACAGGTCTGGTTACCTGCCTGAACGCCTGTGTATGTGGTCGTTGTTGTGGCTGCTCGGGGCAATCGCGAGCAAGGGGTGACTCGACCCGACAAATTGAGGCCCGCTCAAACTTCTTGACTGCTGTGGCACCCAAATCGTATTGCCCTAAGATTTGCAACACTTGAGAAAGTGATGGGTCAGAGTATTTCAACATCTCTTCCTGTATTCTACTATCTGGGACATTGAAACTTATACCATCTTTAATCATTAAGGCACTGTAGAAGTTGCCAGAAGTACACTTAAATTTACATTTCCTAGTCATGCCTTGTTAATTATGTGTACCACTGACTGTACATCTGTTCAAAACTCTGAAAATGGTATTCCATTAACCACCCAACATAGCAGTATTCTAGTCCACCCAGTGACAGACCTACTGCCAACTGCACACCTCATGTAGCATACCTATGTGGGAGACCCAGCTGCCAGACCTTTCCAATACACCCACTCTGCACGTCCGACTCAAGTCCCGTCACGGGCTTGTCGTACCACAGACAGGGCGAGCTGCAGAAAGAGTCCCTGTGGTATACCAGCTGTGATGCCATTTATGCACAGCTTTTTATGTGGACGTGAAAAGCAACCAACTGTCAACCGGTTCAAAACTGGACAAGAGTACCATAGACTATCTGGCAGCAGAATATGGTGCAGAACACAATGTGGTGGTTTTAAATTGCTGCTTCATAACGTGTGCCATGCAGGAACTTCCCCACAACACCATCTTGTCTGAAGTACGTAGATAAGGGTTGCCCTTACAATGCATCCTTTGGCCCCTTAAATCCTGCTGACTAGTCTCTGCTAGCCCACTGCCCCACACCGACCTTTCCACTTTACAACAGGACTGTGACTTCACTCATCCTGCACCCCCACCCCCCCCACCCTTGCAGTCTCCCATTCCTCTGCTCTATCTCCCATTCCGATGAACAGCTCCCCTCCAATGAACAGCTTCCCATCATTGTGCATTAGCCACAACTCCCCTTGCAGCCAACTGCTCTATCTCCCCTCCCAATGAACTTCTTTTCTATAAGAATTTGTCCTAAAGGTAAGCATCACCTTGACTCGTGAAGTTATTTACTACGGTTTGTTTGGTGCATAAGTTTGTAACATTTTGTTTTGCTTGTTAGTATTAGAGCTGCTGTGGCTTTATTATTGGTTGTGATTTGTTATTTGTAATTAACTGTTGCTATTTGAGTTTACATATTGTCATTTGGAGATAGTTAGTGGAGCTGCGGACACTAGAAAATAGAGTGCCAAGTGGAGAAATCGGTACATTTCCAACATATTCTTCTGTTTGACATCGGTAGAAGCAGCCAGAAACGTATTCACCGTGTATGCGGATAATGCCACTGGATACAGGACAGCAAGAAAATGGTTTTATCGTTTTAAGGAGGATTGTTTTGATAATAGGCACTCTCCACATTTGGGAAGACCGGTGAAGGCCGTTTAAAAACATTTACCCACAATGATCCACATCATTGTACTCGAAAACTGGCAGATGTGGTGAACTGTGATCCTTCTACTATCGTATGACATTTGCATCTGATTGGGAATGTTCAGAAATCAGTTGTATGGGTACCGCATGGTCTAAGTTAAAATCACAAAAATCAGCAGGTGCCCATATGTGCATCTGTGCTTGCTCATCACCAGTTAGCTCATGAACGACACTGATGGTTCCCATCCTGTTGCATTACTGTTGGTGAGAAAGTCTGTTTGAGCCCAAACAAAACAACTTCCCATACAAAGATATGCATGCATCCTTGAAAGATAATATTGTGCATCTATTGGAACAGCAACATTGTGGTGTACTACTAACTGCTGCCCCGAGATGTAATCAACCGTCACTGCTGACATTTATTGTCAACAACTGAGACATATTGTAGATGCAGTCGAAGAATGATGAGCAGGAAGACTGTGTGAAAAATGCTCCTCTAAGGCAGTGCATGCCCACATCCTGCTAGACTGACAAAATATGCTATACAGGAATTGGGTTGGGAAGTCATTCTGCATCTACATTATTCCCCCGATCTTGCACCCTCATATTTTCGCCTTTTTCATTCTCTATCGAACAACCTCTGAGGAATTTCCTTTCTGGATGAAAATGCCCTCTGAACATGGAACATAAGTTCTTTGCCTGAAAACCGTATAATTTCTACAGTTCCATAATTGAAAAGTTACCCCAGCCTTGGCAGATTGTTGTAAATAGTGTAGGAGAATATATCATTGGTGACTATAGTTAAATTCTTTGATCTTGGCAGTTTGTGCATGCCCGCCCAGACATGGGAGATTACTGCGTTGCCAGTTGTACGTGCCAAGAGAAACAGCGCCATAGTATAGTTTGCAAACTTACATTTAGGGAGGAGCGAAGCTCCCCGCATTCCGTGGTGCGCGATTTTGTCATCATTGCACTGCTCGCCTGTGCAGGCACATGGTGTTTAGACTGTTTTGACACACTTTATCATTCGATTTCACAAAAACTATTTGACCCAAAAATTTGATTTTTACACATCTTTTTGACTGATACTTTCCCCCCATAAATGACTTAATTTTGTTTTGATGTTCAACACAGTTATTGTGCAGCATTAGATGTAGTAAACCATTGCACGAAATTTTGAAGAGTTTGCAGAGGTAAAAGTCCACAGCGTACATTTTCCGTATGGTTGATTTTAGTTGTCACTAGAAATTTCAAAAAATTATGTTCTAATGAATAAAATTCATAAAGTAAGGCACTTTGATATTGGTTTTAAATAAAGAAAATATAAATCACCGTTCAAGGATTGAACTGAGAACCTTTCGCTTAGTAGCCATACACCTTAACCATTATGCTAACGCAGCTCGTCATTCAATATATCTCCCGGAGGACTTTAAAATATCATCCAAAATACCAACAAACACTGTTGGTATGATTATGAATTACTCACGTTTCGTCAAAGTACAATAGGAAATAAAAAATTACCGCTGTTCTTTATTGCGAAAAAGCAGTTAGTGAGAATGATACAAACACCTTTCCTTGCTATCACCTGAATTATGAGGCTTATTGCTTGTTTGGTTTAATTAATTAGCAGAATATGAAGAATGCTTTATCCAAACTTTCTATAAAAGAAAGTCTGCTATCAAGACATTGCTTTTGTTCAATTACTTTATTTATGACTGAACGATTCTAAAACTGAAGACACTCGTCTGTGCTCTGCACAGCAGTCGAGCTCTGGCAACGTCGTTCTCTGTTCATTGGCTGACTGTGTTTTGTGACGTCAGATGCACAGAACGAACCTAAACTCGGCCGCCGTCACAAATGACACGCACTTTAGTGTCTCTGACGTGTATGTATTACATTTATTAAACTTACAGAAAAACGCAACGAACTTATGCACCAACACAAAACTAACTACATTGATGACTGTCAGCGGGGGCAGCAGAGAAAAGTGGCTGCACAAAGCAGAATGCTGACGGAAAAAATTTGAGAAGCCCTGCTGTAGAGTATCATTTGTGATGTAGTATTTCAACATAAACAATGGAAATTAGAGGTAGGAATATCAACAGTATTTGGAAAGTATACATTAAGTTTCAGGCAGACAAAATAAAAAGACTGTTTCATATAAGCTTTCAGACAAAGCCTTCTTCACAAAAGAGAAATTCAGACACATTCATAAACGCAAGCACACCTCACACGCATGACCGCTGCCCGGCCGGAGGTTGTCGTCATCGTGTGTGTGGTGTCCTTCCTCGGATGAATATGTGTGTGTATATATCTCTTTCTGAAGAAGGATTTTGCCGAAAGCTTACGCGGGACATTCTTGTCGTCCTTGTCTTCAACTGTGAGTAGCATTCTATCCATTTATAGTATTGTTAATGTTTAAATGTCATATTTTAATTCAATGTCGATCTATTATTGTTAATGAGAAATCTGTGATCGGGAAGAGTGAATAATATTGGTTTCAGCGGAAGGAAGCACACTCTTAATCTGAGACTTCCGTAACACCCAATTGTGCGCCGCTGTCGGCACGCGAGGAATGGCAGAGGGCAGACGCAAGTGGGGCGAGCCGTCGACGAAGGTCCGTCGCAACAGTGAGATGGCTGAGAAAAATGATTCGGCTGATGAAGGAGGGATGCATTTTCACCACCTTCCAGATGAAGTTATCATCAATATATTTTCCTCCTTGAGCTTCAGCGACCTCGTAGACATCGTGCAGAATGTTTGTGTGCGCTGGAGGAGGCTGGCACAGGACCCGATGCTCTGGCTCGACAAAGAGTACGTCGTCACAGCGAGGTAAGCGAAGGTGGCTGTTACTGCTATTCGGGGTGACTAGTCTGAACACTGCAAGAGCTCTTTCATTTTATTCAATTTGCATTTTTGTTCTGATGACTTAACAACCATTAGTAATATTCTATTTGTATTTTAACTATGTTACATCTTCTATTATTCCAATTTTTATTCCTGTGTCCAAATGACCAATGGTAGTTTCCAATTTGCTTTTTAATTCCGATAAGACCTCCTTTTTACACTTTTCAGCAGACTCTCCAAAAAATTGTAAAATTAAGGGATGCATAGGACACACAACAGTCGAAAATAAATAAATTACTCTTACTGTCATTCTCTTTATATCATTCAAACTATGAAATAACAAATTAAATTTTGCTTATTTAAAAAAATCTAAAATAAGGCGTTATGTTTCTTTCTTATGGAGCATCTTCAGGGGGAGGAATATTCACATCAGGTCTAAAACGTATCTGTGAATAAGTTTGACTTTTATATTGGGGTTTGTGTGCTCATCGTTGCAGACGATCTGTCGCAGCCGAAGTCCTGGATAACAGCTACTGTAAAATTTAACTATAAAGTTAAATGAATATTTAATCCAGTATAGTGTTTCAGCTGAGTATTTGTTATGGTCTCAAAGTAAATAAAAGCATCTTGACAAATCTGAAATAAGCAGTAACATACTTACAATAATGAAATGAATCTTGCTGAGCAAGCTACAAGTCTTCTGTCCAAATATACACAAAGTACTGACTCACTATGCCAATACGGCTATCCCTATATATATATATTAAAAACAAAGATTCCAAGACTTACCAAGTGGGAAAGTGCCGGTAGATAGGCACAATGAATAAAACATACACACACACACACACACACACACACACACACACACACACACACAAGCAGACATGTGGAAGTTTCTTTCTATTTTATATATATATAATATAAACAACCCCGAACAATCCTCGGATTGTTTAAAATGATTTTTTGATTAAGTAACAATCAAAATTAACATATAAAAACTGAAAATACACATATAAACGTATGTTTGCTCCAGAACAGCAAGTACAATTCTATATTAGTTTGTGTTCGTTATTTTATTCGAGTATAACTTGTCGAATATGAAATTACAATAATGTATTTTCATATTTTATTAATTACTAGAGGCTCCCTTTATGGAAAATGTTCCCTTCATTTACAGGGCTTCTATACTTTAAGATAATTCGGATGTAATAGTTAGTTTTGTAGCTATAATTTTTTCAGACAAATTACGTATTTTGTTCACATGTGCGCTCCTGAATTAGACTGGAAAATGTTCATTTTAAGTGGGTCTTAATGAGTTGTTACAGTTCAGCGCCCCCCAAAAGGATTTGTGAAACTGAAAGTTGAATGAAACATTTTCTGATAGATCTGTGTAACAGTACACATTTTGCAGTAAATTGGAGGAACAAGCATTCTATTTATGGTATGGGATAAGTCCTGTGTTTGATTAAATGTGTAAATTAAATATGAAGTATTATGCAAAAATTATTACTCAGTAGTACAAGGAAAGAAGAAGTTATTTCTTAACTGTATGAACATTGAGAATCCAGTACACTGACTCTTTTGTAGATAGTCTAGATGTTTGCAGTATGCAGACTGCTTTGTTAAAAAAAAAATGGTTCAAATGGCTCTGAGCACTATGGGACTTAACAGCTGTGGCCATCAGTCCCCTAGAACTTAGAACTACTTAAACCTAACTAACCTAAGGACATCACACACATCCATGCCCGAGGCAGGATTCGAACCTGCGACAGTAGCAGTCACGCGGTTCCGGATTGATCGCCTTAACCGTGAGACCACCGTGGCCGGCTACTGCTTTGTTGAATGAAATGTCTGACCAGGGCCAATCTTACTATTTTTCATTTGTCAAGGCACTTTCAACACCTCCTTCCCACCTTTACAATCATTCAAACATTAATTAATGTATTTTTTTTTTTTTTTTTTTTCAGGAATATATGCGCAACGAAGTTGTTGCTTTTCCCTTCACAGTAAGTGCTAGCTAGCATATAATTGAATGATACGTAAGAGTATACAAAAACTTGAATAAGTGACTAATACATCATATTGGTTGTGTTTTATAAGTGATTGAAACATCACCAACAATTATGTGGTTGAGCCTTATACACAGGTACATGTTCACCACTTGGGTGTGAATACACAATAAAAGAATCATAAGCGAGTGGTACATCATGACAAAACATGGTTAGGCATTATACATTGAAGTGTTCACTGCTTAGGTGTGAATACACAATAAATGAATTATAAATGACTGGTACATCACAACAAAAATATGAATAGGCTTTATACATTGGTAAGACACACAAATAAACGCAAACATACACACAAAATTCATGCTTTCACAACCAACGGTTGCTTCATCAGGAAAGAGGGAAGGAGAGGGAAATAACAAAATCACTTCTGGGGAAGGTGCAACTAACAGTAAACAAGAACTTGATAGAATATGGGAAACAATAGACAATACAAAAGAAATTAGAAAACAGTAAACCTGAAACTGTGTCAGGAGTTGTTAAAGATGTAGTAGAGGATTTATATATAGGAAATGGGTTTAATTTAGCAAAGCAATTTCCAAAGTATAAACCAGACAGTGATGTACACTGAATTTATTTTATAAGAGTGTTTGCCGGATCTTTACCTAAAAAGTGGGATTACTTAAAGAAAATAAATTTCACATTAATATAGTTAATGGGAGATGCTGTGGAATGAGAAAATGGTTGTGCAGAAGAATTTGTGTCTTGGAAAGATGTCGAGGAAAGCTTTAAGAGGAAGTACTGGTCATAAAGTACTCGGGACAAATTAATCTTAAAGTTATTAGACCCTACTCCACACAATAATTCATGGGGCACATATAAAAAGTAAATAGAATGGCAATTGACAAAATTGACGTACTTAGATGATCCAATAGATGAAATGAACTTAGACTTTTACCATACCACACTTGACAAGGGACATTGTATAGAGGGTGGAAAACTGTGAAAGAGTTATTAATATTTCTTGAAGGTTTAGACAGTCTGAATATTGGAAGAAATGAAAATTATTCAGCGTGTGACCAAAATACGGGGAATAGGAATAACAAATCCTTTCCTAATTTCTTACCACCGATGAAGGAATCCAATTATTGTAAAGTAAGCAGTAATGAAACTGTTCACAGCAAGGATAACAGACTAAATCATAACAACCCTAGAGGGGGAAGAAATCAGACTGATAACATAAACTTGCAGATGTTCACACCTCACAACCAACAAATAAATATGCAACGAAATAATGACGCATAAGCAATTCAGCATATTATTGAAGTAAGTTCCAACCAGTATCCAGTCATAGTGACAGATAACGAGAACAATCCTGGGTCAAGGGGCAAACTCCAGGATGACGCAGAACAGTACTCAACTCATATATAAGTAAAATGACCATTTATAGTAAAATGTCACCTATTAACAATTGGTTATTAACAGAAGAGGAAAATTTAAAAAGGTGCAATGCAAACCAATTGAAATCAGAAGAATAGGAAATAGAGGAGCGGAAATTTACATTGATTCAGGAAGCGAAGTATCAATAATTACAAAGGAATTGCTATTAAGTGGAAGAATAAAGGAATTTCCTAAGTTACCTGTTATGGTAGTACATATTGTAGGTATTACAGGTACTAAGAGCAATGTAGCGAAATGGGAAACAGGGATTACCTATGGAATACATCGGGTGGAGTTTGAACAAACCATGTTAATAGTCCCTAAAATAAATATGCAAGTATTACTAGGAGTAAACAGGTTAATGAAATACTAAGTGGTAATTGACTTCAAGTGATTCTTTTAAGTGCAATCTTGGTAACTATAATAAAAGAGATCTTAGTTAAGACAGATCACTGTCAAGTACTAAATGGGAGTAATTTATGGTTAATAACGAATAAAAGTTCAATGGAGAAGGTTGTAAGGAATCTACAACAAACTGCAAATAAAGCTGATATGTATGCAAAGGCTTATGAAGCAGAACTGTTAACACTTACTCAAAAGGAAGAGCTATTTCGAATATTGTTCAGATATTCAGATGTATTTTCAGACAGTACAGGAGATTGTGTGTGTGTGTGTGTGTGTGTGTGTGTGTGTGTGTGTGTGTGTGTGGTTTTAAGATTAAAAACAAAGGTATCTTTTTTCCTGCAGACCGTACCATGTACCTATCAATATAAAACAGGACTTTCAGGAAGTTTTTTTCCAAAATGTGCAGGCCCATTTAAGATCTTAGTCCACACCCGAAAGCATACTGTTTAATTGAACCACACACTGTTCACGAGAAAGGTTTATATAGTGCCGACAAACTAAAGAAATATAATCAAACTTTGCTAACAATACTTGGACATGTAGTGTCGTCAATAGATGAATTAAGATATGGAGAAGATAGTAAGCAAAAGACTTAACATCTGAAATAGAGTACAGACATGGAAGTCAAAAGGGAACCTCAAAGTAATATTGTAGAAAGTAGAAGGAAAAGTAATGGGAGATATAAATGTATATGAAATGTGGAGTGTACTCTCTAATTAGGAATGATGAAAAAAAGGCTGATAGGTGGACCCAAGAGAAGCTGACCTATACTGTGCCAGAAAGGGCACCAAGAAAGGGACTGGTTATACCATAGTAGAATAGGAATTAATATGGGGCACTACCACACTGAAGGAAATAGAAACATTTTACAGTACTAAGATGCAGAAGTGCTCTTTGGTGGAAGTGAGCATAAGTTTTGTTAAAAGGATAATCCACAGATTATTCTTAAAATTGGTTATAAATAACAAGAGGTTTTTCCCAATGGTTTACAGTAAAGAAGTGAAATGATTTGAGTGCAGTGGTGGAGACAATTTACACCTCAACATAACTGCGCGCAAAACCTTTGGAATACAAGTCCGAATTCTTGGAAGGTGGGTTATTAAGGAAGTAAAGTTTTCTAAAAAGAGAACGCTTAGATGTCAATATAATGGAAAATCATAAAGTTTATAATCAGTATAATAATGAAAGGTGAGTTAGTTATGTAAAGAAGGTTAATATTGCAGTACCATATTTAAAGAGGAATAATATTATGATATCTAAGTATATCAGAATAAATGTCTCACAAGTATCCAGTATATAGATAGTAAAATTCTCTAAAACAGAAAACGAAAATGGTTAACCAATTATGGGGTCAAGAGGATCACAAATAAAAGGAACTTAAGAACAACATTAATGACAAGTAATATGTTTGTATTACAATGTACATTCCTTCAGATAATTCAGGTGATCTAGAAATGACAGCCATAGAATTAAAGAAAGTAAGAAGATATGCAAAATAATATTACAAATATGAAGAAAATGAATGAATCCTGCCAAACAGGAACAAAGTAGTTAAGTAATTAACTCAACATAGTCACAAGTGGTCATTAACGATTATAAAAAGTTATATTGGAGAGATTATGTAAAAGCAGCTGTAAGAGTAGGATGATAATAATAATAGAATTGTTAATAAAAATGTGTATGTAACTAGAGACTTGAGCACAAGATCTCTTGTCTGAGTGGCGCTATATGTAGTGCTTCGGGATATTTGTAAACATCCCAACACACCATTGGAAAGCAATTGACAAGAGATGCTCTTAGGTAAATTGAAGAAGGATAAATGTAGGGGGAAAGGGAAACTGTGTGTTTTCCTTTCTTGTGTGCAGTGAATGTGGAGCAGTGGTAGAGCTGGCGAGAAGGGGACTAGTAAAAATGGTATCACAACCACTGGTCATCCGGGAGTCATTTGTGCCAGAGTGCAGCAAGTGCCTGAATCTGAGAGCCACAGAGTAAATGACACACTCTCAAGGGCATAATGAACAATTGAAGAGTGGTAGTTGATTTTCTGGTTTTCCTCTCAGATACTACAGTGTATATGTACAGACGTTTGAATGTACTTGAGAGAGTAGTATTACTGTACCAATTTTTAGTTGTATTGTTAAGAGTAATAGTGAAAATGTTTGACAAAATATACCCCTGTTTGTGAGAAATGTGGCTATTTATTTAGTAGTGCAGTAGAGAGAACTTACAGAAGCATTCCAGGAATCTTCACTGCAGCTGGACTGAAAGGGAGGTGGCTTCACGGAAGGATCCGGACCATCAAAAAAATTACTCTGAGAAGAGAGGATAAAAGTAGTACTACCTTCATCTGGTGGTGAATTGGGGTTGGCAAAATATTGCCGTCGTATCGGCTACGCAAGTGCCGGTATAAGATGCACCACAAATCTTACAAAATAAACAACAGCAGAAAAAAAGGAAAAATACACCCCAAGCTGCTGTCCAAATTACCAGCAATGTGAACCAGATGCGCTCGTGTTGTGCACCGAGTGGCACACTACAGCATCACTGCAGGTGCCAGAGCCCTGTGACAATGACAAAAGGAATCTGGCAATATTTGTTTGCTTCAGAGCTCCCACACGCAGACAGATACTCCGTGGTGCTGTACAGAGAATCGGGACCTGGCTGGAAAGGTGACATGGTGCCAGTCATATGTTCATTGTTGTTATTGGGTACACACCTCTCTCTCTCTCTCTCTCTCTCTCTCTCTCTCTCTCTCTCTCTCTCTGTGTGTGTGTGTGTGTGTGTGTGTGTGTGTGTGTGTGTGTGTGTGTGTGTGTGTGTGTGTGTGTGTGTGTGTGCAGGCGCGCGTGCTGCACTGTTAAAGGAAGTACCACAGTGGTTCCCATGTCTATGGTGTGTTGTGCTCGTCTCCATCACTCTGTCTGGAGACTTGCCCTGCTACACAACAACACATTTCCTATTCTAAGCACATGACACAGCTGTACAATCTCACTCGGCCAAACAAACAGTGTCTGTCCTCTTGGGTGCTAGCCAATGGAGCTCTCGAGATACTGCTAGGTCTCGAGTATAGATTCCGTATTCACATGAACCTTGCCGTTGGTGGGGAGGCTTGCGTGCCTCAGCGATACAGATGGCCGTACCGTAGGTGCAACCACAACGGAGGGGTATCTGTTGAGAGGCCAGAAAAACATGTGGTTCCTGAAGAGGGGCAGCAGCCTTTTCAGTAGTTGCAGGGGCAACAGTCTGGATGATTGACTGATCTGGCCTTGCAACATTAACCAAAACGGCCTTGCTGTGAACGGCTGAAAGCAAGGGGAAACTACAGCCGTAATTTTTCCTGAGGACATGCAGCTTTACTGTATGATTAAATGATGATGGCGTCCTCTTGGGTAAAATATTCCGGAGGTAAAATAGTCCCCCATTCGGATCTCCGGGCGGGGACTACTCAGGAGGACGTCATTATCAGGAGAAAGAAAATTGGCGTTCTACAGATCGGAGCATGGAATGTCAGATCCCTTAATCGGGCAGGTAGGTTAGAAAATTTAAAAAGGGAAATGGATAGATTAAAGTTAGATATAGAGGGAATTAGTGAAGTTCGGTGGCAGGAGGAACAAGACTTTTGGTCATGTGAACACAGGGTCATAAATACAAAATCAAATAGGGGTAATGCAGGAGTAGGTTTAATAATGAATAAAAAAATAGGAGTGCGGGTAAGCAACTACAAACAGCATAGTGAACGCATTATTGTGGCCAAGATAGACACAAAGCCCATGCCTACTACAGTAGTACAAGTTTATATGCCAACTAGCTCTGCAGATGATAAAGAAATTGATGAAATGTATGATGAGATAAACGAAATTATTCAGGTAGTGAAGGGAGATGAAAATTTAATAGTCATGGCTGACTGTTATTCGTCAGAGGAAAAGGGAGAGAAGGAAACATAGTGGTGAATATGGATTGGGGCTAAGAAATGAAAGAGGAAGCTGTCTGGTAGAATTTTGCACAGAGCATAACTTAATCATCATAGCTAACACTTGGTTCAAGAATCATAAAAGAAGGTTGTATACATGGAAGAATCCTGGAGATACTAAAAGGTATCAGATAGATTATATAACGGTAAGACCTGTGGTCTAGGGGTAGCGTCTTTGATTCATAATCAAAACATCTTCGGTCCCGGGTTCGATCCCCGCCACTGTCTAAATTTTGATAAATAATCAGCATTGGCGGCCGAAGACTTCCGGCATAAGAAGTCAGCCTCATTCTGCCAGTGGCCTTGTCAAAGAGAGCGGAGGAGCAGATAGAGGTTCAGGGCACTCTCTTGTCCTAGGGGTGGGAAATTGCCCCTAAAGGTGGAAGACTCAGCAATGATCAACGACATGAGGATGCAGAAGGCAATGGAAGCCACTGCGTTAAAGACACGTGACGTGTATCCACAGGACATGTGGCCTGTAGTTGAAGAAGTGTCATGATGATCTCTCCATTGGCAAAAGATTCCGGAATAGTCCCCCATTCGGATCTCCAGGAGGGGACTGCCAAGGGGGAGGTTACCATGAGAAAAAGATTGAATAATCAACAAAAGGATAATGTTCTAAGAGTCGGGGCGTGGAATGTCAGAAGCGTGAACGTGGTAGGGAAACTTGAAAATCTGAAAAGGGAAATGCAAAGGCTCAATCTAGATATAGTAGGGGTCAGTGAAGTGAAGTGGAAGGAAGACAAGGATTTCTGGTCAGATGAGTATTGGGTAATATCAACAGCAGCAGAAAATGGTATAACAGGTGTAGGATTCGTTATGAATAGGAAGGTAGGGCAGAGGGTGTGTTACTGTGAACAGTTCAGTGACCGTGTTGTTCTAATCAGAATTGACAGCAGACCAACACCAACAACAATAGTTCAGGTATACATGCCGACGTCGCAAGCTGAAGATGAACAGATAGAGAAAGTGTATGAGGATATTGAAAGGGTAATGCAGTATATAAAGGGGGACGAAAATCTAAAAGTCATGGGCGACTGGAATGCAGTTGTAGGGGAAGGAGTAGAAGAAAACGTTACAGGAGAATATGGGCTTGGGACAAGGAATGAAAGAGGAGAAAGACTAATTGAGTTCTGTAACAAGTTTCAGCTAGTAATAGTGAATACTCTGTTCAAGAATCACAAGAGGAGGAGGTATACTTGGAAAAGGCTGGTAGATACGGGAAGCTTTCAATTAGATTACATCATGGTCAGACAGAGATTCCGAAATCAGATATAGGATTGTACGGCGTACCCAGGAGCAGATATAGACTCAGATCACAATATAGTAGTGAGGAATGACGAGATACGTTTGAAGTTCTCTAACACTATAGATACAGCAATAAGGAATAGCGTAGTAGGCGACACAGTTGAAGAGGAATGGACATCTCTAAAAAGGGCCATCACAGAAGTTGGGAAGGAAAGCATAGGTACAAAGTAGGTAGCTGCGAAGAAACCATGGGTAACAGAAGAAATACTTCAGTTGATTGATGAAAGGAGGAAGTACAAACATGTTCTGGGAAAATCAGGAATACAGAAATAAAAGTCGCTGAGGAATGAAATAAATAGGAAGTGCAGGGAAGCTAAGACGAAATGGCTGCAGGAAAAATATGAAGACATCGAAAAAGATATGATTGTCGGAAGGACAGACTCAGCATACAGGAAAGTCAAAACAACCTTTGGTGATATTAAAGGAAACGGTGGTAACATTAAGAGTGCAACGGGAATTCCACTGTTAAATGCAGAGGAGAGAGCAGATAGGTGGAAAGAATACATTGAAAGCCTCTGAGCGTGAAGATTTGTCTGATGTGATAGAAGAAGAAACAGGAGTCGATTTAGAAGAGATAGGGGATCCAGTATTAGAATCGGAATTTAAAAGAGCTTTGGAGGACTTACGGTCAAATAAGGCAGAAGAGATGGATAACGTTCCATCAGAATTTCTAAAATCATTAGGGGAAGTGGCAACAAAACGACTATTCACGTTGGTGTGTAGAATATATGAGTCTGGTGACATACCATCTGACTTTCGGAAAAGCATCATCCACACAATTCCGAAGACGGCAAGAGCTGACAAGTGCGAGAATTATCGCACAATCAGCTTAACAGCTCATGCATCGAAGCTGCTTACAAGAATAATATACAGAACAATGGAAAAGAAAATTGATAATGCGCTAGGTGATGATCAGTTTGGCTTTAGGAGAAGTAAAGGCACGAGAGAGGCAATTCTGACGTTACGGCTAATAATGGAAGCAAGGCTAAAGAAAAATCAAGACACGTTCATAGGATTTGTCAACCTGGAAAAAGTGTTTGACAATATAAAATGGTGCAAGCTGTTAGAGAGTCTGAAAAAAGTAGGGGTAAGCTATAGGGAGAGACGGGTCATATACAATATGTACAACAACCAAGAGGGAATAATAAGAGTGGACGATCAAGAACGAAGTGCTGTTATTAAGAAGGGTGTAAGACAAGGCTGTAGCCTTTCGCCCCTACTCTTCAATCTGTACATCGAGGAAGCAATTCTGGAAATAAAAGAAAGGTTCAGGAGTGGAATTAAAATACAAGGTGAAAGGATATCAATGATAAGATTCGCTGATGACATTGCTATCCTGAGTGAAAGTGAAGAAGAATTAAATGATCTGCTGAACGGAATGAACAGTCTAATGAGTACACAGTATGGTTTGAGAGTAAATCGGAGAAATACGAAGGTAATGAGAAATAGTAGAAATGAGAACAGCGAGAAACTTAACATCAGGATTGATGGTCACGAAGTCAATGAAGTTAAGGAATTCTGCTACCTAGGCAGTAAAATAGCCAATGACGGACAGAGCAAGGAGGACATCAAAAGCAGACTCGCTATGGCAAAAAAGACATTTCTGGCGAAGAGAAGTCTACTAATATCAAATACCGGCCTTAATTTGAGGAAGAAATTTCTGAGAATGTATGTCTGGAGTACAGCATTGTATGGTAGTGAAACATGGACTGTGGAAAAACGGAACAGAAGAGAATCAAAGCATTTGAGATGTGGTGCTATAGACGAATGTTGAAAATTAGGTGGACTGATAAGGTAAGGAATGAGGAGGTTCTACGCAGAATCGGAAAGGAATATGTGGAAAACACTGATAAGGAGAAGGGACAGGATGATAGGACATCTGCTAAGACATGGGGGAATGACTTCCATGGTACTAGAGGGAGCTGTAGAGGGCAAAAACTGTAGAGGAAGACAGAGATTGGAATACATCAAGCAAATAATTGAGGACATAGGTTGCAAGTGCTACTCTGAGATGAAGAGGTTAGCACAGGAAAGGAATTCGTGGCGGGCCGCATCAAACCAGTCAGTAGACTGAGGGGGGGGGGGGGGGGGGGGGGAAGAAAAACCACAGAGATTTAGGAATCAGGTTTTAAATTGTAGGACATTTCCAGGGGCAGATTTGGACTCTGACCACAATCTATTGGTTATGACCTGTAGATTAAAACTGAAGAAACTGCAAAAAGGTGGGAATTTAAGGAGATGGGACCTGGGTAAACTGAAAGAACCAGTGGTTGTACAGAGTGTCAGGGAGAGCATAAGGGAACAAATGGCAGGAATGGGGGAAAGAAATACAGTAATACAGTAGGAGAAGAATGGGTAGCTTTGAGGGATGAAGTAGTGAAGGCAGCAGAGGATGAAGTAGGTAAAATGACGAGGGCTAATAGAAATCCTTGGGTAACAGAAGAAATATTGAATTTAATTGATGAAAGGAGAAAATATAAAAACGCAGTAAATGAAGCAGGCAAAAAGGAATACAAACGTCTCAAAAATGAGATCGACAGGAAGTGCAAAATGGCTAAGCAGGGATGGCTAGAGGACAAATGTAAGGATATAGAAGCTTATCTCACCAGGGGTAAGATAGATACTGCCTACAGGAAAATTAAAGAGACCTTTGGAGAGAAGAGAACCACTTGTATGAATATCAAGAGCTCAGATGGCAACCCACTTCTAAGCAAAGAAGGGAAAGCAGAAAGGTGGAAGGAGTATATAGAGGGTTTATACAAGGGCGATGTACTTGAGGACAATATTATGGAAAGGGAAGAAGATGTAGATGAAGATGAAATGGGAGATATGATACTGCATGAAGAGTTTGACAGAGCACTGAAAGACCTGAGTCGAAACAAGGCCACCGGAGTATACAACATTCCATTGGAACTACTGACGGCCTTGGGAGAGCCAGTCCTGACAAAACTCTACCATCTGGTGAGCCAGATGTATGAGACAGGCAAAATTCCCTCAGATTTGAAGAAGAATATAATAATTCCAATCCCAAAGAAAACAGGTGTTGACAGATGTGAAAATTACCGAACTATCAGTTTAATAAGTCACAGCTGCAAAATACTAACACGAGATATTTACAGACGAATGGAAAAATTAGTAGAAGCTGACCTCGGGGAAGATCAGTTTGGATTCCGTAGAAATGTTGGAACACGTGAGGCAATACTGACCCTACGACTTATCTTAGAAGCTAGATTAAGGAATATTCTCTTTCAAATTCTGAAGGTGGCAGGGGTAAAGTACAGGGAACGAAAGGCTATTTACAATTTGTACAGAAACCAGATGGCAGTCATAAGAGTTAAGGGGCATGAAAGGGAAGCAGTGGTTGGGATAGGAGTGAGACAGGGTTGTAGCCTCTCCCCGATGTTATTCAATCTGTATATTGAGCAAGCAGTAAAGGAAACAAAAGAAAAATTTGGAGTAGGTATTAAAATCCATGGAGAAGAAGTAAAAACTTTGAGGTTCGCCGATGACATTGTAATTCTGTCAGAGACAGCAAAGGATTTGGAAGAGCAGTTGAACGGCATGGACAGTGTCTTGAAAGGAGGGTATAAGATGAACATCAACAAATGCAAAATAAGGATAATGGAATGTAGTCGAATTAAGTTGGGTGATGCTGAGGGAATTAGATTAGGAAATGAGACACTTAAAGTAGTAAAGGAGTTTTGCTATTTAGGAAGTAAAATAACTGAAAGTATTTGTATGGAGTGTAGCCATGTATGGAAGTGAAACATGGATGATAAATAGTTTGGACACGAAGAGAATAGAAGCTTTCGAAATGTGGTGTTACAGAAGAATGCTGAAGATTAGGTGGGTGGATCACATAACTAATGAGGAAGTATTGAATAGGATTGAGGAGAAGAGAAGTTTGTGGCACAACTTGACTAGAAGAAGGGACCGGTTGGTAGGACATGTTCTGAGGCATCAAGGGATCACAAATTTAGCATTGGAGTGCAGCATGGAGGGTAAAAATCGTAGAGGGAGACCAAGAGATGAATACACTAAGCAGATTCAAAAGGATGTAGGTTGCTGTAGGTACTGGGAGATGAAGAAGCTTGCACAGGACAGAGTAGCATGGAGAGCTGCATCAAACCAGTCTCAGGCCTGAAGACAACAACAACAACAACACCATTCACATGACAGTCGTGGGATACGACGACTTGAGCGGTAGTATCACTGTACGAGTAGCCAGTCTCAGTATTCTGAAATCTTGTTGCCGTTCAGTTCAGACACTTGCCGGTTGACATTTCTCCACGTCACACGAGGCATAACACGATCTTCTCACAAACGCCAACATTCAAATGCAATACGTGAATAAGAAACCCTCTGTGCGGTCTTTTCTTTTGTGGAAAATGTAGGTGTCATTACACTGAACTACTTCTGAGGAACCCCTTGAGGTTGCGAAAGGCCAGTGGTGTTTATGGTGTTCGATGCCCTACATATTGTCTACTGCGCCACCACAGTATTGGCTGCTAATGGCAACAGGGAGCATGGCTGAAGTATCCAGTGGTGAGCACAGCACAAGGCTACGGAGCGTAGTCAAACAGCTCAGTTGATGAGTATCTCACAACAGTGCTACAGTGCTGTTTGTGCTGTTACAAAGCAGAGCAATGGCAATGATAAACAAAGTATACATTGTGTTATATCTACAACAACAGTTTCCGAGGTTGCTTTCATCTGAATGGTACCCAAAGAAATTTAGAGTGAGAAAGTAGTGGCACATGAAATTTTGTGTTTCTGCAAGATGTGACAGAAAAATGTGTGGTGTCATATACGCTCGACTCTGCGGGCAATTTACGTGAAAAATAGAGTGATGTTACTTGCTTAACAAGTGAAAGTGATATTGAAATAGTTGTCGAGTCGTGTAGTTTATCAACCTTGTCGGACAGGAACCACAAATCCTATTTCCAGTGAAATGTAGTAAAGGACAATTGTCCGAGAAGTGGGTACTAAAGTAACTATGTATGTGGACAATAATCCACAGCATATTGAAAAAAATTTTATCAACTGATTTCCAATGCGTCCATTGCAACACGATTGTGTGGTGCATAAGAAAAACTAAAAATGTTCGAGTGAGGATGAGGCGCACTTGTTACAAAAACTGGTGTTTGCACAGTTCAAGGATTCTCGATACTATTTACAGGATGTGCTTAGTTAATTGTGACCCACTAAGGTTTGCATTTCAAACTGCATGCAGTGTAGATTATAATGATTTCAAGGTAGCTTCAAAGAGTGCTACAGACTTGGAAGATTGAAGACATAATTTTAAACAAGGCATCAATTTGACGATGCACGGCAAACTGCGCAATTGGCCTGAACACTTGTATGCGAGATAAGCAAAAGCATCCCATTATTCAGTAAGGAATTTATTTTCAACTCTGACCAATTGGGAATTGAACAGGAAATGCATATGAAATGGACCTTGGAATTTAGAGGTTCCAAGAGAGTTTTATCAACTTAACGCATTAATGCACTCGTATATAATTATGTGAACTATTAATCTGGATAGTACATTTGTAGGAAAGTAATTTATTGTACTGTGAGTGGTTGGAGGTGGTTTGCCCCCTACGGTTCTTTCTCGTGTCGTGACCTTTCGAGGACAGTAAGAAATATTTACATCGTAGCAAGCGAGAGTGGGACAGTGGGCGCAAGAGAACTACAAATATGGTATGAGCACTTTGTTTACCAATAGCTGCTCAAAATAACTTGCTTTTGCTTGATTTCTGGTCTACATGTAAAAATCATTTTCCTTTAAAGCAAACTGTCCCTTCTGAATAGTGTGTGACATTGCAGTTCATACCATCTGGGACCACTGGACACACTTAACATCTGAATGTTTGTTTTTTCTGTGCCTTCGAAACACATTATTGCACTATCTGCAGCTGTGCCTAAAAGGATAGCCAGTTTCATGAGGAGCTCCGTGACACCCAGTTTTGCATTCGGTGGTTGCATACCATCACATTCTGCCAGTTCTCATCACCCCGTTACATCAATAGGATTTTGTATGCGTTCTGTAAGGGTTGGTTCCTAGCTGAATCTCGTGCACAGTTTGTAACTCCCAAACCTTCTATCTTGAAGGTGTGAATCTTTGTGCTGTCTGCGATGCACCATTTTTCATTCAGTGTTCATGGTGCAAGTTAATGGTTTGTTTTGAATGTTTCTTGAATGCCAAATATGTCCATTTTGTGAATTGTAGTACATACCTTCCACAGAAGGTTGATCTCTGCACCTACTGGACACACACATTTCCTGTCACCCTCATTATGCACTTGGTGTGTAATTTTTAGCAGCTAATACTTTTCCTGTCATCGTTGTTAACACAAAATTTTTCAGATGAACCTTGCTAAATATTGAACTTACAGTGTCATAGCATTGCAAGCTGAAATGATAATCATCTACACTGACCAGTCAGAACATTATTACCATTGACCTACTATCAATATAAACCCATCTAACCAATAGCAGTGTCACCTGGCACTGGACATCGGCACAGTGGCAGAGCATTGCACGGTCTGGTGAATCCTGAAACCTTCTTCATCGTGCAGATGGGAGGGCGCTAATCCACCATCTATCAGGGCGACAGCTCCTTCGTACCTGTACTGTGGGATGGAGACAAGCTGGTGGCGACTCCATTAAGGCACATTTACACTGAGTTCGCAACGCGACATTGTTCACAATGCGACATTGTTCGTGTCTAGTAATGGACTACCAATGTTCGCAACACAAAATCAATGTTCCCCAGCTGCATCAGTAGAGATCGAAGAAACATTGTTTGTGGCCTGCTACCACTAAATTCTGCTATGCAGCACTAGTGTTAGTTTGCTCTGAGTGAGTGTTTTGGTGTTTGTTTTGCTGGAGTGTAGTGGTGCGTTTATTTTATGTTCCTTCATTTTTATTTGAAATGGAGTGGTCACAAGACAAAATTTTCCAGCTGATGTCGCTCTTTGAGGCAGAGGAGTGCCTGTGGAATTTACATTGTGCAGGTTACAAAAATACTAAAATCAAACATGATTCATTACAAAAAGTTGCTGCGGCACTTGGCAACAGCAGCAGTGACATGGACAAAAAAATGAAATCTCTTGTCTCAGTATCGACGAGAGAAAAGAAAACTAAAGTAAAAAATCTGGATGTGCTACTGACGCACTTTACGAAAAGAAGTGGTTTGGATTTAAATATCTACGTTTCCTGGATGGTATGAAACTATTTCGAACTATTTGAGATATGGCTGGCTTTGATAGGAGTCTCCTGATGCTAGAAAATGAAGAGTAACAGCAAGTCTTTGGTTCACAGGGATTGTTTTTCTGAAATTTGTGACTTTCTTTGAAACAACTGGTCCTATAATATTCAACATTTCAAAATCGGACGACGACCCTACTGAAGTTGCCAAAGCCAGAACAGTCTTCCAAATTCAGCTCACAAAGCTTGTCATTCCCGCCACGTCTTCTATAGTAGGCTGGCCAGAGTGGCCAAGTGGTTCTAGGCGCTACAGTCTGGAACGGCGCGACCGCTACAGTCACAGGTTCATATCCTGCCTCGGGCGTGGATTTGTGTGATGTCCTTAGGTTAGTTAGGTTTAAGTAGTTCTAAGTTCTAGGGGACTAATGATCTCAGAAGTTAAGTACCATAGTGCTCAGAGCCATTTGAACCATCTATAGTATGTTTTGGTCCACCGACGATGACTACATAGTTTTCTTCGTCTGTTCATTTCATTAAGTATTATTAATGCAGCACCAAATGTCATTAATTCTTCCTCTTCACTTGACATAGTGTACCTTTTGATGTGAATACACAAAGTAACCTTCACCGCAGCAGACTATGTGAATACGTAGAAATGTTGGTCGCTAGTGCAAACAGGAATGCGAACAACGAACAATGTTGCCAACATGTTTCGGGAACAAGTTGCACACCATGTTCCGAACAAAAACCTGTTCTGAGCTCAATGTAAATGCGCCTTTATGCTCTGGGGGATGTTCACATGAGTAACTGTGTGTTCAGTGGAGCTAATGCAAGGCACCGTGATGCCCAGAGTATCATAGACTGGTTACAGACCATGTATACCCCTTCTTGATGATCACCTTTCTCTAAGGCAGTGTCCTTTTTCAGCAAGATAACACACCATGTCACAAGGCCAGAAGCGTGATGGAGTGGTTCGAGGAACACAGTGGCTAGTTCCAATTGATGTACAGGCCCCCCAACTCAACAGATCTGTACTCGATCGAACACATTTGGGACGTAATAGAATGTGGTATCAGACTTCATCACACCCCCCCCCCCCCCCCCCCCCTTTCCCGGAATTTACAGGAATTACGTGACTTGTGTGCGTCGATGTGATCCCAACTCCCTCCAATGACCTACCAAGGCCTCATTGTTTCCAACGATGTGTTGCTGTTGTTAATCGTGCCAAAGGTGGACATACCGGTTATTAGCTAGCTGGACATAAATGTTCTGCCTGATCTGTGTATGCATCTAAGGATGTAGAACACATCATGCCAGTTTGGCACCTGTTGCCCGCACCGCCCATGAGTTGCAATTGTATTGGTCAGCAGTGTGGTTTAGGTACTTGAAACTTACTTGAAAATTACTATGTTGCCAAAACTATGCCAGTGAAAAAGGAAAATAAAATGCTATTCTAATCGAAGTTTCGAAGTTGTGACATCCATTGCTGCAATCACTGTCATTGGAAAAAAAAAATTTTGAACAGGTCTGACTACAGCATACTTCATCCTCTGCGGAATCACTCTTTGGTGAGAGTGCCAATTTTTCCAGGAAACCATGGAACTACATTTTACCTGGAAATCTCAGGGAATTTCATAAAATCGCAGGTAATTTTATGCTTTTAACCTATTGTAGCCTGATTTTATCGGGCTTTATAAATCACATATTTGAAAGTAATTATATTTCAAACTCTGTTAAGAGTACAAAATTATTCAATATAAATTAGGTAAGTTTAAGAACCACAATTGAACTGCTTATTGGCTAGTATGTCTCTGTAGCGAAGAAAAAGTTATTGTGGTACCCCCAGCCATGTTAACTTATAGGGAGTGTCTTATGATATCATGTTTCTCCTCTTACCTTGAATTCCCCCCCCCCCCTCCCCCCACCTCTCCCATAACCAAGTTTGAGTAGCCACCCTGCTGCGATGTGTTGTGTGTGAGAGCTAGGACACTGCTAATTTCATTACAGCGTGCCTTAAATAGCTTTCTGGAAATACTGTCAATACCTGCAAAATTGTTATTTTTCAAAAGTATAAATGACATTTTTTATTTCTCTAAGGATTACTTGGGAACTCCTGTCTGATGAAAAGGCACAGATGAGCTGTTTAGGTTAGGTTAAATTAGATTACATTCAGTTTTCATTCCATGGGCCCAAAATTAGATTATTCTCATGAGTGTGGATCAAGTTAGAAAGTAGAACATAAAAAACATAAAACATTTGAATATAGTACTCACTGTCCAGATAATTGTCAAGAGATAGGTGAATGCATTACATAAACTGGAACTGCTAACTACAGAATTAATACACTGTCATAATGAAATGCAGTTATGCATTTTAAATAAATTCATCATACACACAATACCTAACCAAGTGCTGTCAAAAGTGAAATCCAACAGTCATTTTTATTTAAGCTGGTCTAAAACTCCGTGCAAAGATATTCACCTGTAGAGTAGGAGAACTTGCCTATCAAAAACTCTTCCAAACTGTTTAAACTGTGCTTTATCAGAAATAAAGTTTTAATGGTCACTGGCAATTTATTGAAAATGTGTGTTCTTGAATATTGAATCACTTTTTGGACCAAGGTGACTGATTATAGGTCTTTATGTGGGTTGTTTTTATACCTAGTATTGATACTTTGTGTTGAGCTATTGGTTGGAAATAGAGATAGGCTAAATTACTTGCAACATATATACTGAGAAGCAGTGGTTAGAATACCAACCAAGTTCCTTGAACAGGTTTCTTCATGATGTTCTTGAATTGACAGCACAAATGTAGTCGTATTACATGCTTTGGAATGCAAAAAACTTTTGCTCGGTTTGATGAGTTATCCCAGAATATGATCCTGTATGACATAATAGAATGAAAGTAAGCAAAGTATGCAAGTTTTTTATATTTATATCTCCTACATCTGACATCATTCTCACTGCAAATATAGACTTGTTTAGGTGCTTCAGCAATTCTGTGATATGCCCTGCCCAGATGAATTTGTTATTGAGTTGTAATCCCAGTAATTTAACTCTGTCAACCTCTTCAATCTGCACGTCTTCATATGGTATAGACATGATGGAAGGAAATCTCTTACAGGTTCTGAACTGCATATAGTGAATCTTTTCAAAGTTTAATGACACTGAATTAGCTTCAAACTATTTATTGATGTTAGTGAAAATTTGATTAGTAGCCATTTCTAAATCGTACTATAGTTGCTACTTACTGCAATGTTTGTATTATCAGCTAATAAAACAAATGTAGCATCTGGCAATGTAATAGACAAGAGGTCATTAATGTACACAAGAGAAAGCAATGGAACCTTGAGGAACACCACATGTAATTAATTCCCACTCAGATGAAGACTTCCGGCCTACTGCTCAGATATTTCGCAACGATGCCCTTTGATTTCTGTTAGATACGATTCGAACCATTTCACAGCACTGCCAGTGACACCATAATATTCTAATTTATTGTGTTTTAATATACTTATTACACCATCTAACAAAGAACTGCAACTTGTTTGAGAAGTGACACTCAAAAAATGATTGCTAAAAGTTCTAGCTTTCCTTGAATAATCATTGTTCAGAACATTCCTTTTGATATTGCTGGAGTGTACAGCTGCTCTGTATCTTTTTGATATTCCAGATTGATTTGATTTTACTTTCTTGTTGGAGCTGTTAATTTCAGACATTATCCACAAACTTTTTGATTTCCTGTTTAACACTCCTTGTTTCAAAGTTTAAGATTGACACAGAATTTAGCTATAATTACAGCTTACTCTAATGGATTGAGTTTGTCATGTATTCAGAGTTATTAAAGAGCCAGAAATTAAACAGATTTTGTACTGAAATTCAAGAACTGATGGTCCGTTTATTGCAGCTGTTCCATATTTTGCAGAAACCTTTGGATTTCTATTGTTTTGCATACTACACGTGGAACTGGCAGCATTTTTAAACATAAATTGTGATAGCCAAATTCAGTAATTCCTCCCTTTTTTACAACTGTTTGCACTGCCTCACGATCCTGACAGTCAGTTACCTCGATAACTACTAATTCTTACAACCTCCACCTTAAACTCCCTCCTCGGCATAAAGCTATCTCACACAGAGTAAGTATCGCCATAAGCCCACGCGATGTCTCACGCGACAGCTGCCAGGTAAGTTCTGTCAGCTGCTAGCCAGCTACCTTTTCCTTCATAGATCCAGTGCTGTTTTGCTGGTAATATTCTTCTAATGCTGCCCGCAGGCCTATCATAAGACATTTTTACCTCTGACATCGTGCCTCGGAAGAACAGCCAGCACACTTTTGTTGCTGCTCGCTTTTGTTCTGTTGTCGTATATGGCACTGCTGTGAAATGAGGGAGCAGTCAATGCTTTGATATGTGCATATAGGAAGGAACCGTGTCTATGTATAGAAAAAACCACGAACCATTATTTTAAATATTTTTGCGGAGAAGCTCTCACAAGGTTTGCAAAACAAGCAATGACTGTCATACAAAAATGCACAGTTTGCAGAATCAGTTCAGTGCCAATCTCACGAAAGTGAAATCATCAAAGGACATTAAGATTGTACAGTTTCCATATCATTTCCTTTCGCTACCACTCTGACTTTCATCATCAAGCCACTTACTGCCTTGACCTCCTCCTCAACCTTCCTCTCAGAACTACTGCCACTCCGTGTCTTCCGTCTGCCTTGTATGCAGTCTTGAGTTCTCTGCTTCCTTTACCCCTCCACGTGGTTTCTGGCAGTCCTAGACTATCTGGTCTGCTCCCATTCATCAAATCCACCACTTCCTCCATCTTCCCCGTCAGTGAGTATGTTGTGTGTACCAAATATTAATGATTGGGAATAGCTGGATTGTTTTCCATTCTTTCTGAGGCATATTTCAAAGCACATATTTTATCCACTACTGGCTTGCAGGAGCTGTTGTAATTGGATATGTTGACAGTTTTTCTCCCTGGCTTTCTGGTCCATGGGAGATACTTTATTTCCCTCCTGCCCTTCTACGGGCAGGAGATGCTGACGAGCATTCCCAGGTCTGCACCTGGTCGTGTGCTCTCTAGGGTTAATGTACCCCTGAGAGTGAAAAACACGTGCAGCGATTTCAAAGTAATATTAAAATCCCTCTGCCACAGGAACGAAAACCGAATGGAGTGGACCACCGATAATTTCAGATGGCCTGCAACATTGTGTTACAACTAAAAGGTTATGACTATCTTTTGTGTGTGTCGTGTGACTCATTCTGCATGTGGGATAAAACTGACCGACAGCTTCTAACAATACCACCACTTGCTAAGTAAGTTAGAAATCAGATTAAAAATTTTGCTCATGCAGCATATGTTCACTTTATTTGGCAACAACAAAGTTATTGACTGTGGATAGTATCGTCAGAATGGAAATAATGATGTCACTGTAAAAAAGTCATTAATTTTGGCACTTATCTTGAACCGAGTCCCACATAGATTTCGTAAAAGTTGTTATGGCCCATCTTGTTGATTCTAGGGTGATTCCACTTTGACTGCTAGAAGGTCCAGATCTGTATTTTAGCAATATTTGAAGTCCTAACAAATGCATTTTTCAGGAAACTCTTTATGATCAAACAAGCCCAGATCAGAACAATGGTATGGTAGAAATAATTTTTGACTTGGTGTTCACGATCCACATTTTTGTTAAGCTTTTTGTAAATTCACATATACTTCTTCTTAATTGTCACATCATCAATAAAACAGTTTTGTATCAATCTTCATGTATTTAAATTCCGCTTTAACCAAGCACAAGACTTGGCTGTTCTTTTACAAAGCGAAAAAACAACTTAACTTCTGCAAAGTGAAACGAAGACTGCTCTCTGTGCGCATTTGCGCCAAAATGGTTACAAGTAAGTCAAAAGGTATGACAGTCTCACAGAAATGAATACACACGAGAACCATATCACTGTAATATATCGATACATCGGAGTACCTATACATTAATAAAACCAAATGTGAATATTGGCGCAAAAATATGTCTGTTACTTTGCAGAAAAGTAGAACAGTATTACTGGTATCGAGAACTGGGGTTGGAGTGTCGTAATGGTCACGTAAATGAAGTACCATTACAAGCTGGTGTTAGAATGTAAGAGTCTGAGCTGTTACCAGTATTACAAAATGTGTGTGTCTCTCTCACACCTGCAGCCCAGTGAAAGAGTGGAGCTGCTCTGGAGTCGTCTGCACAGAATGCGTCAACTGCAAATTTGAAGGGAAGGATGAAGAGATTCTGCGGGCAGCGCCAACCATGCCACAGCTGCGAACGTTGACACTGATGCGTGGCGTTAAGCCCTATATCCTGCAAAAGGTTTGCGCAAGTTGTCCTAACCTCACGAGCCTACAAATTGATAGCCGACAGGAGATGACTTACTCAGTAAGTTTGACCTTTCTTTCAAGTTTGATTATAATTGTTTCACTGTAAATTTTGTGTATTTAATAATTTCATAGAATTGAAATCTTCAGCCTGTATAAATGTGACACTTTTTCCTTTGTTAGGCTGCAATTATTAGACAAAAGTGTGTATTCTAATGCAGCCAGCTGGTTTTGGCCCGTATGCCCATTTTTTGGTGTTCAGCTAATGCGTTCATGAACAACAGATAAATGGTTCTTTTATGAAGTTGTTGTCCTTCTGCCATTGTTCAAATTGGCACATTTGTCTATTGGTTGATTATTTTCAAGCCATTGTTGTTTACCCCTGTGCAATCTGTTAATGTGCAGCAGAGACGTAGGCAGTGCTAAAACACACACACACACACACACACACACACACACACACACACACACACACACACACACACACACACACCTGGGATTCCTGCAGTGTCAGTGTGTGCAGACACTGTCATTCGAGGTGATTGATGGATAACAACCAAACACCTCCCTGCACAACTGCACATCGCTGTGTCTAGTGCTGGTACGGTTGTCCACCAGTCGCGGTATTTGAAGGCGCATGGCCGCTGGATTCCTTAGCCACCCTACAGCTCAGATCTCGCGTCTTCAGACTTCCACCTGTTTGGCGCGCTGAAGGACGGTTTCTGTGGAAAGCAGTACTCTGACGGGGGAGCTTATCGATGCAGCGAGACGTCGGCTCTCACGTCGAGCAATGGAGTGGAACCTTGAGGGTCTACGGGCCCAGCCAGTAAGGTGGCGTAAGGCTGTCCATTGAACAGAGATTGTGTCAAAAAATAAGATTCTGTAGCCAAAACAGTGGGGAGTAATATGGAGTATTGGAATCCTGAATAAAATCAACCTGCTTTAAGAAACAAAAATTGTTGAACTAATTATTATTGAATGCCTCTCATACATTGAAAAACTGAAACCCTGAAATGTATTTTGAAAGCAAGGCTGTACCATTGAATTAACTGTGCCAAGAGTTAAACTGAATAATAACTGGACAACAAACAGAAGAAATTATAAAAATTCTAATCTCTCTATGTTATTTGTTCTCAAAGTGCAGAGAAATATTCTTGCGTACCAAATCGGTTTAGTACTAACGAGAGAAGTTGGAATGCATTAACAGATAATGATACCTCACTCACCTCAGTCTTTAACAGATGACTGCAGCAACTCTTCCTTCTCAATTTTTTTTTCACCCTGTACTGTCACTGTATTTATAATATTTGCACTGAATAATCTCTCTCACTCAGTATGAAATTATGCAAAGGCTAACCACAAACTGAACAATAAAACAAGTTAGACATACATTGTAACACTAATCATGTCATGTTTTGTCTTTCATTTCACTATTTCGTCATTTATGCCCTACTCTGCAGCTCGTGGTCCAGTTGCTAGCGTTGCTGCCTGTGGATCACGGGTTCCCGGGTTCGATTCCCAGCCAGGTTGGGGGATTTTTTGTGCCTGGGGAGTGGGTATTCGTGTTGTCCTCATCATTTCATCCTCCCCTTCATACTGTGTATAAAACTTGGACTGTGGAAAAATTGGGAATTTGTATGGGTGCTGATGACCACACAGTTGAGTGCCCCACAAACCAATAATCATCATCATCATTATGTATGCCCTATATTTCTTCAGTGGGCAGTACTTTTCGAAGTATTCATCCAGATGGATTTCTGGTTTTCTGGAACGCGTGTTGCAGTAGTGGACAGCTTCTCTTGTACAATCTTTTACCTTCCTGTTATTGCAAACAGCACATCCCTTGCTGTCGATCTTTTTGTTCGGGCAAATGAAGTGTGGCTGCTTCGACCGTCTCTCCTCGTCATCGAAAGTGAATGGTCTTTCCCTCTTCCATTTTTGTACTGTACATTCCCAACCAGAGCTTTCAGAAATGCCACTCCTATATGTCTAGTGGCTCAGTTGGGTTGGTGGTAACACCCAAGTTGTACAGAATGAAGCAGTTGACTACTGTCACTGTTTTGTTACTGCTGTCATTGCTAAAATCACTCGTATCATTCACACTTTTGTCTAGTATCTCTACTGTTGCTTCAGGATTGCGAAGTAAACTAGCCATTCTTGTTGCTACGATTCTGAACACTACCTGCAGAATGAATCAGGAACGTGACAGCAACTTAGTGTGCATTCGCTAGATGCATTTCCATGTAGTTACATTGCTTGCCGGTAGATGTTAGAACTCTTCAGTACAAGATGTAAGGCAGTGAAAGCTCCAGTATACCAGTTACAGTGAACGGAAGTTCACATCGGGCGACGGCCACTGTGCGATTTTTTTTTTTAAGGATGGGGCCCCTCAATGCCCACACCAACATGGTGACCAAACCAAATGTTCTACTGTCACCTCCGTAAACATGTTAGTTTTTGAATCAGGCCTCACAGGATGCGGGCTGTGATGTTGTCCATGCGTCTGGGTAAGATTACTCATTAACATGGTCCATCAGGAGATAGAAGTGGTCGAAAACGATTGAAGGGTAGCGGTTGTAAGGGCAGAGGAAAAAAAGTGCCAAGGCAAGAGCTAAGGGAAAAAATACCTCTGCGACAGTGGGACGGGTAGTAAGAGCAGTAGCGGCTTGCTATCTGCGACAGTGTTTGCAAGGTGTGGTTGTGTTAGTTCGAGGTAACGTGCATCGTTACCTTTGTCGTCGTTGGAGCTTGTTGCGGCGCTTGCTGCAGTTGCTGCGTCCCTGCAACAGTTCAAGGTCGTTGTACATTAGTGGTTGATTGGTCATGGATCGTCTCACAGATGGTGTAGGGTGAGGGGGGGGGGGGGGTGGCTGGTTTGCGTGCTGTGTACAGTACGGTTTCCCTGCAGTTGCCTGTTTTTCGGCTGGTCGCACATCTGGGTTTCCAGTAATAACTGTGTTGCAGGGGCTCGCCAGTACTGTCGTGTTAGCATTTTATGAACCATAGGTGTTTAGTTCCTAGCTAGTAATGTCTTTGGTCTGTTATGCTTCCATCTACGGTTGTGGTTGCCGCCGTGCGAGTCTAATCAATTGTTTACATTGTCGGGCCTGTCCCATGGTTGAGAGCTGAGGGTTAACAATTACATTAAGTAAACTCCACTATTGCTTTAGGATTATGAAGAAAATTTGTCATTTTCATTGCCACGATTCTGAACACTATCTCTGGAACGAACTAGAAACGAGAGAACAAATTAATTGTGGTATGCATTCGGGAGGACGACGCTTCAATCCCGCGTCCGGCCATCTAAATTTAGGTTTTCCGTGATTTCCCTAAATCGCTCCAGGCAAATGCCGGGATGGTTCCTTTAAAAGGACGTGGCCGACTTCCTTCTCCATCCTTCCCTAGTCCCATGAGACCGATGACCTCGCTGTCTGGTCTCCTTGCCCAAACAACCCAACCCAATTGTGGTACGCATTAGTAAATGTTTCCTTGTAGTTTTACTGTGGAAAGTTTAACTGGCTTCCTAAAAGATGTGCCACATTTTGTTCTTCTCGCAGCTTATGAAGTACGTATTCGAGAAGTGTCCGAAGATACAGAAGCTGACACTGGGGAGCAGCCTCCTCTCGGATGGACAGTACGTGCAACTGCTGTCCAACCTGCAGCATCTGAGCAGCGTGACCAGCCTGGGGCTGCGTCCGGACCTCCACAGCCTGGGAATGCGCACGACCTTCGGCCCCATGGGATTTGTAAAGCTGCGCATCCTGGCCAATTCCTGTCCCCAGCTGCAGGAGATACACATTGACTCGAGCTGTTACAGCGTGTTCGACTTAGAATACTTCCTGAAGGTGAAGAGGCACATCCTCACTTCTGCCACACTGCCCTGGATGATGGAGGAAGTTCAGGAAACGAGGTGAGCATGCAGAGGGGCGCATAATTTTGTAGCATATTTAGTTCACTTAACTCGTCTAATAACTGCCATATAGAAGCGAGTACGTCTTTCAACCCTTTCACTGCCGCGGGAACGTATACGTGTCATGCTGAGCCGCTCCCCCGAGTGTTGCAGACACGTACGTGTGCTCTGTGCTGGAGTTTTCCTATAGTGTTTCAGACATCTGTACGCATCCCGAGTTGCCGACCTCTCACTGCTGTGGAAGAGTTACTTCTATATCTCACCAAATAGAAAAGTTTTGAGTATTAAACGCATGGCGTATGCGCCTCGTCGTGTGCTATCGTTTGCAAAAATCGCATTTTGATACCTCAAATCGCGTACGAGCATTAGATGAGTATGTGCCAAGCAAGATTGTAAGAGATGGAAAAGAGCCACCGTGGTACAACAACCGAGTTAGAAAACTGCTGCGGAAGCAAAGGGAACTTCACAGGAAAACATAAACATAGACAAAGCCTTGCAGACAAACAAAAATTACGCGAAGTGAAATGTAGTGTGAGGAGGGCTATGTGAAGAGCCACCGTGGTACAACAACCGAGTTAGAAAACTGCTGCGGAAGCAAAGGGAACTTCACAGGAAAACATAAACATAGACAAAGCCTTGGAGACAAACAAAAATTACGCGAAGTGAAATGTAGTGTGAGGAGGGCTATGTGAGAGGCGTTAAATGAATTTGAAAGTGAGGTTCTATGTACTGACTTGGCAGAAAATCCTAAGAAATTCTGGTCTTATGTCAAAGCAGTAGGTGGATCAAAACAAAATGTCCAGACAATCTGTGACCAAAATGGTACTGAAACAGAGGATGACAGACTGAAGGCCGAAATGCTAAATGTCTTTTTCCAAAGCTGTTTCACAGAGGAAGACTGCACTGTAGTCCCTTCTCTAGATTGTCGCACAGATGACAAAATGGTAGATATCGAAATAGATGACAGAGGGATAGAGAAACAATTAAAATCGCTCAAAAAGAGGAAAGGCCGCTGGACCTGATAGGATACCAGTTAGATTTTACACAGAGTACGCGAAGGAACTTGCTCCCCTTCTTGCAGCGGTGTACCGTAGGTCTCTAGAAGAACGTAGCATCCACGAGACTCAGAGGGCCATAGACACTGTTTCCCAGGTAGGTGCGCCGTGTTTCTTGACTTCCGCAAGGCATTCGATACAGTTCCCCACAGTCATTTAATAGACAAAGTAAGAGCATAAGGACTATGAGGCCAAATGTGTGATTGGAGAGAAGTCTTCCGAAGTAAGAGTGATTTCAGGTGTGCCGCAGAGGAGTGTCGTAGGACCGTTGCTATTCACAATAAACATAAATGACCTTGTGGATAACATTGGAAGTTCACTGAAGCTTTTTGCAGATGATGCTGTGGTATATTGAGAGGTTGTAACAATTGAAAATTGTACTGAAATGCAGGAGGATCTGCAACGAATTGACGCATGGTCCAGGGAACAGCAACTGAAACTCAAAGTAGACAAGTGTAATGTGCTGTGAATACATAGAAAGAAAGAGATCCTTTATCATTTAGCTACAATATGGCAGGTAAGCAACTGGAAGCAGTTAATTCCATAAATTATCTGGGAGTAGGCATTAGGAGTGATTTAAAATAGAATGATTATATACAGTTGATCGTCGGTAAAGCAGACGCCAGACTGAGATTCATTGGAAGAATCCTAAGGAAATGCAATCCGAAAACAAAGGAAGTAGGTTACAGTACGCTTGTTTGCCCACTGCTTGAATACTGCTCAGCAGTGTTGGATCTGTACCAGATAGGGTTGATAGAAGAGAGAGAGAAAATCCAATGGAGAGCAGTGCGCTTTGTTACAGGATCATTTAGTACTCGTGAAAGCATTACGGAGATGATAAATAAACTCCAGTGGAAGACTCTGCAAGAGAGACGCTCAGTATCTCGGTACGGGCTTTTGTTGAAGTTTCGAGAACATACCTTCATCGAGGAGTCAAGCAGTATATCGCTCCCTCCTACGTATATCTCGCGAAGAGACCATGAGGATAAAATCGGAGAGATTAGAGCCCACACGGAGACATACTGACCATCTTTTTTTCCACGAAAAATACGAGACTGGAATAGAAGGGAGAACAATAGAGGTACACAAAGTACCCTCCGCCACACACGTTCAGATGGCTAGCGGAGTATGGATATAGATTTAGACTGTTACAACCACGCACTATCCGACACCCTGCGGAGAGTTTACAAACATACTCATTTTGGAAATGGTTTCACACTTGGTCCAGAAGCCAATGGACTGCTTTTGGACTTGCGGTAAATCGCTCCGTTTCCGCGTTAAGATGACGAATGCCCCGTTTTCTGTATCCCCCAACATTTTTATGTAACCTCCACGACTAATACTGCTTCCCGTTTGTGAATGGTTGTTGTGATGTCGAATGTAGGTGATAGTCACATAGAGTTAATTCTCTGTAGGTCTCACGGACATTTCACCATCATTCTTTGTAGAGCAATATCATCTCTACTGGCTGCCATAACTCAGGTGCCACCCTTGTCTTCTAGAGCCTCAGTTGCAGCTTTAACCCTGTGTACTGAAGAAGTAGTATGTCGATTGCATGTCCTGCAGATTTTCTGTGTTTCATCTGTTTCAGGGCCTCTCCTGTATTCCCGTATCTTGCCTAGTGTTTCGTCACCACCTGAATATACAAATTAGTCCCTGTCATCCTCTGAATTTGCTAATTCTTCTCCTTTATAGTGTTCCTCAGTCCAGAGTTCTCGGTAGTATTATTTCGTAGTCTCCATATCTTTGACATTTATGTGTGTAAATGAGATAAAGAAATGAACTTTGTGATCTGTCCACAGGTGTACTGTGCAGCTGCTGAAAAAGTATAACACTTCACTTAAAAAACTGCGGCTGGTCAATTTTAATGTGACAAACGAGTTGGATGCCGAACGTCACGAAACCGCGGCGTTTCAAGCCCTCGGTGAGCTACACACTCTGGAGGAGCTGTGCATTGAGCGCCTCTTTCCACGTGTACCACATACGGTATCTTATGCATTTCAGTAAGTCACTTGTCATTATTACTGTTTTAGATGTCAACATTGTTTAGTTTGGCACTGTTATAGTTTATATTACCAAAATTTCATTCTTTGAGGTGACCAGAGGTGGGTACGAGGAATGTTTTCTGCGTACATGCCGTATCCTGAAAAGCAAACAATGGAAATTCCAGGTAGGAATACCAGCATTGTAGGAGAAGATAGATTGCTACTTACTGTAAAGAAGACATGCCAAGTTGCAGACAAGCGTGATTGAAAGACACACACATATAGCTTTTGGCCAAATACTTCATCAGTAAACACACACACACACACACACACACACACACACACACACACACGACAGCCAAATCCAACAGCGTGGGCCGGAATGCAACATCACATGGGTTGCAAGCAGCAATCTGGAGGGGGTTGGGATAACAGTGCACAGGTGGGGGGGGGAAGACGAACACTGTCTCGTGGAGTGTGCCAGAACTAGATTGTAAACAAGCGCAGTGTCAGTAGATTGTGGGACAGGGAGGTGGGCACAATACGAACAAAAAAGGAGAGTGGTGTAGAAAGACAGGCAGATGCATTGGCAGAGGGGAGCAAATAAACAGGGTGGGAAGCGAGAATGAGGAGGAGATGACAGGACAAACAAGGTGGAAACTGTTGGGTGGAGGGTGTGAGGACAGTATGATATCTTAGTTTGAGGCTGGGATACATGCAGGAGTGGATAATGTGTTGTAAAGCTAATTCCCATACGCGCAGTTCAGAAAAGCTGACGGCGGAAGGGGGATCCAGATGGCTCCGGTAGTGAAGCAGCAATTGAAATTGAGTGTGTTGTTTTCAGCTGCACGTTGTGCCACATGGTGGCCACAGTTTAGCAGTGGCCATTCATCCTGGTGGTCAGCTGGTTGGTAGTCATACCAGTATAAAAAGCTGTGCAGTGACTGCAGCAGAGCAGGTAAATGACATGGCTGCTTTCACAAGTGCCCCGGACCCTGATGGTGTAGGATAAACCTATAACAGGATTGGAGTAGGAAGTGGTGGGTGGGTGGATTGGGCAGTTTTTGCACCCGATTCTTCCACAGGGATATGACCTTTGTGGCAGGGGGTTGGGATTTGGTGTGGCGTAGGGATGCACTATGATGTTGTGGAGATTAGGTGGGCGAGGGAACACCACTTCGTGAGGGATGGAAAGTATCTCGGGTAGGATGTCCCTCATTTCAGCGCACGAAGATACGTAATCGAAGCCCTGTGAAAGGGTGCAGTTCACCTGTTTCAGTCCAGGGTGATATTGGGTGACAAAGCGGACAGTACTTTGTGGCTGGTTCTTGGGGGTGGTGGGTGGATTGGGGTTGTGAGGGGAAATGACACAGGGTATCTGTTTGCGGACTACATCCGGGGGATAGTGCCTGTGTGTGAAAGCCTTTGAGAGACCCTCAGCATACTGAGCATGGTAGTTTTTGTCACTACAGATATGCTGTCACTGGGTAGCCACGCTATATGGGAGGAATTTTTTGGTATGGATGGGACGACAGCTGTCAAAATGTGAGTTCTGTGGTGGGTCGTGGGTTTAATGTGGACAAATGTGGAGATGGAGCCATCAGAGAGGAGGTGGTCAGCATCTATGATCACAGCAGGCTAGGTTGAAGTGGATGGGAGAGGTGTTGAGATTTTGAAGGAACAAAAATAGGGTGTTTTGGCCATGGGTCCAGGTCATGAAGATCAATAATAAACCTGAATTAGATAGGCCTTTGGTCTATTATGATGCTAGGAAGGTCTCCACTAGATGGCCCATAAAAAGGTTGGCATAGGAAGGTGCCATGCGGGGTGCCCGTGGCTGTGCCACAGATTTGTTTATATAATTTCCCTTCAAATGAGAAATATTTGTGGGTTAGGATAAAGTTAATAAGATGTATGAGGAATGAGATAGTGGGTTTGGAGTTTGTATGATGATAGGAAAGGTAGTGCTCAATAGCGGTATGACCATGGATGTAAGGTATGTTGGTGTATAGGGAGGTGGTGTTAACAGTAACTAGTAGGGATCCAGGAAGTAAAGGAATGGGGATGGCGGAGAGTCATTGAAGGAAGTGGTTGGTGTCTTTGATGCGGAAGGCTAGATTACGGATGTGTCGGTCAGTTAGTGCTCAAATTCTTCACTTGGGGGTACAATAACAGGCCACATTGGGGCATCCAGGATAGTTGGGTTTGTGGATTTTGAGAACACGTAGAAGGTGGGTGTGTGGCATGTCACAGGTGTGAGGAGGAAATGGATTCATGGGAGATGTTCCCGGAAGAAGTTCAAGCCTTAGCTCTTTCCCAGAACATCACCCACATGGCACCCTCCTGTGCCAAACTTTTTAAGGGCCATCTAGAGAAGACATTCCCAACCTCCCTAAACACCAAACCCCTAGCCTAGTACAGGTTCATTGGTGATACCTTCATGATTTTGACCCAGGGCCAAAACGGCCTATCTTTGCTCCTTCACAACCTTAACACCTTCCCTCCCATCCACTTCATGTGATCCTCCTCAACACAGTGCCACCTTCTGAAATGTTTTTCTCTTCCTTTCTGATGACCCCATCTGCACACACCTCTGTCCACATTAAACCCACCAACTAGCAACAGTACCTGCATTTTCACAGCCGTCATTCCTCCCATATAGCCTGCTGAGGGTCTCATGAAGGCTTTCACACACAGGCACTATTCCCCAGATGTAGTCAGCAGACAGGTACCCTGTGCCATTTCCCATGAAAACCCCAATCCTCCCACCACCAGAACCAGCCACAAAGGACAGTCCCCTTTGTCACTCAGTACCATCCTGGACTGAAACAGGAGAACCAAATCCTTCGCCAGGGCTTCGATTACCTGTCACCGTGCTCTGAAATGAGGGACATTCTACCCGAAATACTCTCCCCCTCTCCTAAAGTGGTGTTCCATTACCCATTCAACCTTCACAACATCCTAGTCCATCCCTACGCCAGTCCCAATCCCAACACCTTGCCACAAGGATAATGTCCCTGTGGAAGAGTCAGGTACAAAACCTGCCCAATCCACCCACCAAGCATTTCCTATTCCATTCCTGCCACAGTTTTGTCCTACTCCATCAGGGTCCGTGCCACTTGTGAAAGCAACCACATCATATACCAGCTTTGCTGCAGTCACTGCACAGCTTTTTACATTGGTATGACTACCGACCAGCTGACCACCAGGCAATTGAATCTCAATGTAGACACATGTAATGTTCTGCGAATACATAGAAAGAAAGATCCCATAACATTTAGCTACAATATAGCAGGTCAGCAACTGAAAGCAGTTAATTCCATAAATTATCTGGGAGTACGCATTAGGAATGATTTAAAATGGAATGATCGTATAAAGTTGATCGTCGGTAAAACAGATGCCAGACAGATTCATTGGAAGAATCCTAAGGAAATGCAATCTGAAAACAAAGGAAGTAGGTTACAGTATGCTTGTTCGCCCACTGCTTGAATACTGCTCAGCAGTGTGGGATCCGTACCAGATAGGGTTGATAGAAGAGATAGAGAAGATCCAATGGAAAGCAGCGCGCTTCGTTACAGGATCATTTAGTAATCACAAAAGTGTTACGGAGATAATAAACTTCATTGGAAGACTCAGTAGGAGAGATGCTCAGTAGCTCGGTACGGGCTTTTGTTGAAGTTTCGAGAACATACCTTCACCGAGGAGTCAAGCAGTATATTGCTCCCTCCTACGTATATCTCGCGAGGAGACCATGAGGATAAAATCAGAGAGATTAGAGCCCACACAGAGGCATAACGACAATCCTTCTTTCCATGCGCAATACGAGACTGGAATAGTAGGGAGAACCGATAGAGGTACTGAAAGTACCCTCCGCCACACACCGTCAGGTGGGTTGTGGAGTATGGATGTAGATGTAGATGAACGGCCACTGCCAAACTGTGGCCAACGTGAACACAAAACACTCGATTTCAATGGCTGCTTCACTACCGGAGCCATCTGGATCCTTCCCTTCACCAGCTTTTCTGAACTGTGCAGATGAGAGTTGTCCTTACAACACATTCTCCACTCGTGTAATTATCCCGGCCTCGACCAAAAGTAAAAAACAGTCCCCACACCGTCTACCCAACAGTTTCCACCCTACCATCTTCTCCCCATTCTCGTCTCGCAGCCTGTTTATTTTCAGCCCTCTGCCAATGCATCCACCTGTATTTCCCTGCTCCTCTTCTTGTTTTCTCCTTTTTTTTACCTCCCTCCGGCCCCACAACTTCCTGACACTGCACCTGTTTGCAGTCTAGTCCATTCACACTCCACCAGACAGTGTTCGTCTCTCTCCTCACCTGTCTACTGCCACCCCTTTCCCTTGGCCGAAGATGTTGCATTCTGGCCCAAGTTGGTGGAGTTGGCTTTCGTGTGTGTGTATGTGTGTGTGTGTGTGTGTGTGTGTGTGTGCGTGTGTGTGCGTGTGTTTACTGACAAAGGCTGTGGCTGAAAGCTATATGTGAGTGTCTTTTAATTGTGTCTGTTTGCAACCTGAAGTGTCTTCATTATGGTAAGTAATATTCTGATCAGCATTTGATACTTTACCACACTAATATATAGTAATGAAAGGACAATCACATAGATATGTGATGAAATTTGTGACAAGATTGAGGATGTAGCATGTCATAAGACAGAGAGGCATTGAGAGGTGGAGTAACTCCAGGCATGCCCCAGGGAAGTGTGTTGGGACCTTTGCTGTTCACGGTGTGTATGAATGACCTTGGAGCAATATTAATAGTAACCTCAGAACTTTTGCACATCTTGCATTTATCTGTAACATGGTATTGCCTGTTAAAGCTAAACAAATATTGAGTCAGCTTTTGATAAGATTTCAAAGTGGTGCGAAGAATGGTAACTTGCTTCAAATGTGAGAAATGTAAAATTGTCCTCTTCAGAAAACAAAAATTTGTAGCATCCTATGATTGCAATAGCAACGAGTCACAACTGGGTTGAAATGTATTCAAATGCTAATATTAACATAGGCTCAGTTATAGCTGAAACAAGTGCCCGAGTTCAATTCACAAGTCAGATAACAGAAAAATGCAACAAACCTACAAGGCAGACTGGTTACAATATACTCTTGCCAGCCATCCTAGAATATTGCTCAAATGTGTGGGATCCATACAGTGTAGTACTGTCAATGGACATTGAACCTGTAGAAAGAAGATCAGCGAAGCGGAATGGACAGTGTCTCGAAAGTAGATTTGTTTTGCTATTGGGGCAGTGAAATAACTTATGATGGCTAGTTGAAGTAGAGGATATAAAATGTGGACTGGCAGTGGCTAAGGAAAGGTGTTTCTCAAGAACATAAATTTGTTGACATTGAATATGAATTTAAGTGTAGCCTCGTCTGGAAGTGAAACGCAGATGGTAAATAGTTCAGGTGAGATAAGAATAGAGGCTTTTGAAATGTGGTGCTACAGCAGAATGCCGAAGAGTAGATGGGTAGGTTACGTAACTAATGAGGGGGTACTGAATAGAGTTGGAGAGAAAATAAATTTATGACATAACTTGGCAAAAAGATGGTTGTTTGGTAGGGCATATTCTCCCTCTGTAAAACTGTAGAGAGAACCCAACAGACAAGTACAAAAGCAGATTCAGAAGGATGTTGGTTGCAGTAGTTACTAGGAAATGAAGAGGCTTGCACAGGATAGAGTAGCATGGAGAGCTGCATCAAACCAGTCTTTGGACTGAAGGCAATGATGAGGACAATAACAATAAAAACAACAACGCATATCGTCACAAGTTTGCGTGATGTGGGAAGAAGTGTAATGGAAATGCTCATAAACCTGAACTGGCCGATGCTTGAATGTAGGTCTCAACTATTACACAAAATTAGATTGATTGCTGTGTATTTAAGCATTACTTCTTCGTGTGCTGCTTATGCGAATGAAATTGATAGAAGCCCTAATAAGTGGAAAAATGAAAGTACTCTGTGCTGCACATTTATGTTGTTTGTACCGTATACCAGGTGTACCACTATGAAATGAGCGTTAAGATACAAATATGTCATTAGGGAACATTTGTTGTGAACAAGCCTTAATTCGTTTTTGTTTGGTTGGTATGACATCTGTCGAAGATATTTAATATACATTTAGTCATGGAACAAACATCATGACATGTTTTCATTGTGTTAATAGTGTTCAATTTTGTACCAGAAAGTAATAATTTACAGAAATCATTAATTTTTTGTTTTCATTTGAAAAACAAGTGCTGCAGAGTCGCATCCAATGCTTGTCGAGGCATATGGTGATCATGCTCTATGAGAAGCAACATGCAAAAGATGGTTTAAACTGTTCAGAAATAATGATTTTGATGTAAGAAATGAACGTGGAAGACCACAAAAAAAGATCGAAGACACCGAATTGCAAGCAATATTGGACTTTGAGTCAGAAGCAAACGGCAGCAGTGCTAAATGTTGCACAACAAACAATTTCTGACCGTTTGAAAGCTATGGGAAAGATCCAAAAGTGTGGAAAATGCGTGCCACACGATTTGAATGAAAGACCGAAAAAACCATTTGTCAAATTTTGCTTCAAAAAGACATGGAAGAAAATAAATTTTGCATTGAATTGTTACTGGCGATGAAAAATGGATTTATTTTAAGAATCCTAAATGGGAAAAATCGTGGGTTAATTCGAGACAACCATCAACATCAACTGCAAAACCAGACCGCTTCGGCAAGAAGACAATGCTCTGTGTTTGGTGGGATCAGAAAGCTGTGGTGTATCATGAGGTTCTAAAACCCGGTGAAACTGAATACTAATCGCTACAGACAACAAATGATTAATTTGAACTATGCATTGGTAGAAAAAAAGACCAGAATGGGCCAGAAGACATGACAAAGTAATTTTTTACACGCCAATGCACATTTCACACAAAGCAAAACTGGTTCAGGATACAATCAAAACACTTGGCTAGGAGCTGCTACCCCACCTGCCATATTCACCAGGCTTGGCCCGCTTCCGACTACCTTTTTTGTTTTCATCAGTGACGCACGCGTTGGCTGAGGAACACTTTGATTCCTACGAAGAAGTCAGAAATTGGGTGTCTGATTAGTTTGCTTCAAAAGATGAACATTTACATTGGTGTGGTGTGCACAAATTGCCAGAAAGGCGGTCAAAATGTATAGAAAGCAATGGTCAGTACTTTGAATAAAATGTTTTTACTTTTCAATTCAAAATTAGTGTTTCATTTTCAGAAAAAAATGCACATTTCATACTGGTACACCTGGTAGATATAAATGTAATTTTTGATTTAAATATGGCAGCTGCGGTGCTGTGTTTGGTGATCCATGGGTGCATTCTGTTACCTTTCACTGACTGGCTACTGGTAGTGACAAGACAGAAGCATTTGTCGTTGCACGTTTTTTGTGTGTATTGAAAGTGCCGCAATTAATTGAAAATCCTGCCATGTGTGAGCAATGCACAGTGCGTAATGCGTAATGCATGAAAGCTTTCAGAATTCATTGACAAATTAGAGGTGTTCATGAAGGAAACAGTACAAGTGGTGAAATGAGAAGAAAAGGGTTAAAACATTTGGAGATAGTCATACTATTGTTCGTGAAGAAGTACATTGTAGACCACCACTGGAAGACAAGAGGGTTGGCTTGAGTAACTAACGAAATAATACTGCATCAAATTAGAGATAAAAGTGCTTTGTGGTACAACTTGACTAAAATAAGGGACATGCTGTTAGTACACATCCTGTGGGCTGAAGGAATACTACTGGAAGATTGCATACTGTCATAGATCTGGAGAAAACACTGCAGTGAGGAGTGATTAAGTGCTTTTGCTAATATCTTTGTGACTGCGCTACGTATAACATCGCCGGTTTTAGGACGAGGATTATGTGAGACGTATTTGGAGACGGGAAGAACGGTGAGTGTAAATTGCGTTCGTCAGCAGCGCGTCATTATGTTATGTGCTTCATTGTTGGATTCAAAATTGTGAAATGTAGGCTTTGATTGCGTGAATGATAAACAGATAATGTTTCTTCAGTTTTGCACAGTTTTTTGTGTGGAATAATGTACTCAACAATGGATGATGCTGGCTGTGATAAGAGTGCCATAATTGTTGAAAGGTCAAGAAGTAGGAGTAAATTATGTATTTGTAGTTTGATAACAATGAACACTCACATTCACTTGTTTTGGAGAATTGAAATCATGTGATGAATGATTCTGCCATTTGACAGTGTAAAGAATGGAAGCATTTGGAGTGTATCAATTATGATGGTGTAGAATAGTATAGGGTGTCCCATGAAGACTGCATTTCTTTAAATTTAGGAATAATACACGCAATTTATTTGAAGATTGCTGGTAGTATTATGTCAGTATGAAACACACAAAATATCAGGCAAATGTGCACAGCTTCATCTGCACACATCTACTCTGTGGGCAAAATTTTCAATGACTCTGGAGCAAAATTCTGCTTGAATTTGACCCATGACATGTCAAATCCCTGCCTCGGGTGGAGGGATGGTTTGTGGATTGTTTACGTAAGTAGAAGATTTGACTTATCCCTACAAAAAAGTCACACAGTGTCAAATCAGATGATCTCAGTAGTCACTTCTGATCGCCATTGTAAGAGATAAGATGAGCGGAGAATCTTTCTGTCGGCAACGTTGTCATTTCCCTGGCAGTGTAGTAGTTTACCCCATCCTGTTTGAACCACATGTTTTCTGTATTCAGTACTTGCATCTGCAGCCATAAAAACTGTGTTATCATGTGGTGATAATGATCACATGTCACTGACTTAAAAAAAAAAAAAAATTCCTAATTAATCCGCCACCCCATAACCGGTACCAAACGGTGACATGCTCCAGATAAAGAGACTTCTCACAGACCGTGCTAGGAATCTCCGTGCCCTAAATCCAGCAATTTTGTTTATTCACATAACCATTAACCTGGAAGTGTGCCTCATCACTGAATATTATTTTCCTAACAAAAATTGCTATTGAATTCTTGTTTTGTGAATATCCAGTCGGAAAATGTTCGTTACTTCAAACGGTCCGTCAGTTACAGCTCTCATGTTAGTTGGGTTGTAGAAGGATGCAAATGCAGGTGTTCTGTTAAAATTTGATGCAAACTGCTTCTCAGACTGGCCGACCCTTGAGAATGGCCGCAAATCAGCTCACTGGGCTCGTAGTGATGCTCTCACTGACGACAGTGATATTATCTACTGAATGATGGGAACGAGGACATGGACTTGGACGTCCAGATGATTTGATGTTCTGTCGATCCTGTATCTTCAAGTTTCCTCACCAGTCGCTGTACTGTGGACACATAGGTGCATTTCGCCTACCAAAAATTACAGTTTTCGCACAGTCTCTGCGTAGCATTCACCGAACTCAACATGCACTTTCAAACTCCTGACGTGTCGATCTGTTGTGTATCGCTCCATTTTAGCTGACACCAATAAGCGCAAATGCCAACTTACCGTGACAGTAGGTAATTTCAGTACCAACAGGTAACAGTCGCTTACATTTCAGGCCCAGCTACCTAACAAGCTGAAATCGCTGCTCAATTTATAAATTGCATTCTTTATGGGACACCCTTTCTCTTTCTGTGGACATCAGTGGAGACATCCACATTTCTTCGTAGAGTATGTAGTCCTACCCGAAACTCCGTTATACATCTTTCTTTTTTGCGATTCCAGGCCTGGATGTCTGACACAGCTCCGACGGCTGCAGCTGCCTTTCGCCAGTGACCTCGAGGATGACACGGTGCTTGCCATTTCAGAGGGCTGCCCTAATCTGCGTGAACTGAGGTTGAGGTTTTCACTGAGAATTACCGACAGAGCACTGGCCATGATCAACCGTCTGGAACATTTGGAAATGTGAGTAGTATATCTGACTGGTGAATGTTAGGTCCCACGGGTGTTAAGTTACACAGTGACAGCCTCCTTCTGTAGAAACTTCCTGGTAGTTAAAAATTGTGTGCCGGACTGAGACTCGAACTCGGGACCTTTGCCTTTCGCGGGCAATTGCTCTACCATGTGAGGTACCCAAGCACAACTCTCGCCCCATCCTCACAGCTTTACTTCTGCCAGTACCTCGTCTCCTACCTTAAAAACTTTACAGAAGCTCTCCTGCGAACGTTGCAGAACAAGCACTCCTCAAAAAAGGATATTGCGGAGATATGGCTTAGCCACAGCCTGAAGGACGTTTCCAGAATGAGATTTTCACTCTGGAGCGGAGTGTGCGTTGATATGAAACTTCCTGGCAGATTAAAACTGTGTGCCCTGAGCGAGATGCGAACTCAAGTTCAAGTTTCGGTCCAACACACAGTTTTAATGTGCCAGGAAGTTTTCGCATCAGCACACACTCCGCTGCAAAGTGAAAATATCATTTTGGAAACAGGAATCTGCTGGTTTTGAGTTTACTGCACGTATGTGACATGTTTGCTCACCATACTTCTGCTCGACAGTCAGCAGGGTGTTTACAATTCATGTTTTTCGATTTGGTCTTTAACATTACATACAGCGGACAGACCATTCATGTCATGACTTGAGCGTAACTTGCCAACCCAGTTGTGATCGACAGATGAAACTAGTCTAACACGACAAATGCGTAGTAATGCAGCTGAGGTAGTTTTCATTTATTGTAGTGTGCACACAAATAATGCTGTATGGCAAATTTTGACATTTTATATAATTGTGGAGAACAATGTAGCATACATCACCTGCTGTAATAGTTGATCCATTTACCGTCAGCCGGCTGCGGTGGCCGAGCGGTTCTAGGCGCGTCAGTCCGGAACCACGTGACTGCTATGGTCGCAGGTTCGAATCCTGCCTTGGGCATTGATCTGTGTGATGTCCTTAGGTTAGTTAGGTTTAAGTAGTTCTAAGTTCTAGGGGACTGACGACCTCAGGTGTTAAGTCCCATAGTGCTCAGAGCCATTTGAGCCATTTACCATCTGAGGGCAGCACTAAACAGTTTTCACTCCTCTGTGTGAACGGTGCTGTATGTTATGAGACTGGCCAAGTGTAGTGGGGTGACACTTACTGTCAGTGGTTTGAAATGTGCAAATAATGTGTGGAAAAGGGAAATTAACATCAGTAAGTGGCAGGATATTAAGACCAAAAGGCTTTGTCATGCCAGATTGCAAAATAAATCGGAAAAGGAAAGTTAGTTCCTGTGAAACAGCCTTTGGCGCATGTGAGTGGAATAATGCTGTATGGGTTTTCTAAAAAGATGTATGTATACAGAGTAGCATGTGTGTTCTGTTCAGTAGTAAATGTGCCCTGTTGAGTACATGGTTCTGGCGACATACATTATTTGAATTTTCCAAAAAAATTACAGTAAGAGTAAGTAACATGAATAAAAGTAATTACAGTTCTGTAGCTATCATCAATGAAAAAATATAACGCCATATAATTAAAAGAGAATGTGAAATATTGGAATCCAGTTGAATGATATTGTCTGCATATTCACGCTTGTGTGTGCAATCCAGAAGTATCCTCAAAAGAAAGACGCGAGAACATAAACTGGAAATTAAGTTAAAGCTATAGAAAGAATATCATGTCTTGATATGAGTCCATTTACTGGATAAGATCCGTGGAAATATGCATGCCAGACGGATGAAAGAATGACAGACGATACTTCACGGAAAGGAGCTACTTTCAAATACAAAGTCCTGTAAAAAGAAGTGTGTCAAAGAACATTGCTTGAAATATTCTGCATTGTCCAACAATGAATACAAGCTCTTCAACATAAACTAAAAGATGGGATGGCCACTCCTAAAAATGGTCACGGAAAACATTTTATCAAATGATGACAGAGCTCTGATTCAGGAACACATAGCAAGTTTCTCAAAGCACACGAGATATTACAGCAGGAATAAATCCTCAAAAGAACGTCTGCACCCCAACCTCAACCTGTGCAGAGTGTATTGATTGTATACCAAAAAGTTTCCTGATAAATCAATAAGCAGGTCACACTAACAGTGTGTTTTTCACGCAGATTTTAATTTGTGTTTTGTAACACCTAGGTCAGATATTTACAGACAGTGAGATTCGTTGTTTCACAAAATGATTGCAGTTTTAGATGAAATAGAACTGCACAACATCGAACTTTACAGTCAGTTGCATCACACGAAAGCAGACCGAGCACATGAATCACTAAAAACAGATACGAAAACGGCTAAAAGGAACAACAGTGTACGTGGAATGGGTGTTGACCTACAAAAAGGTATACTTTGGCCTACATTGACACATTCTAAGGTATTCTACCAGAAGACAGCTGTCGTGGCATAATTTTACAGTTTGTGATGTCAGTACTGGAAACATCACAGTAAATTTGTGGGATGAATCCACCACAAGGAGAGGTTTGGCCAAAATAGTTCCTTGTCTGCTTAAGTCTGTGGTGAACAATTACAATATGCTTGAAGAAGGGAGGTATGGAACGCAAAGTGACTGTACAGTCTGGTTGCTGTGCCAGACAGAACAATAACTGGAGAGTTTTAGCACTACGTTTCTATCTGACCAGCACAAAAAGTTTTGCATCACCCTGGTTCCCAGAACTCCTGAAGATAGACATTGACTGTGGATATTGTATCACAGACACAGTACCTGTGACTCTTCAGAAATGTCACTAAAACCGCCAAAGATGTAAACAACCATGCATGAGCAGCGCCTATTAGACGGAGGGGTCCGACAGTTGATCAGTTCCAGTTGTTCCACCAGGAAGGAGGAATACGGCTCGAGTTGTCTGTAGTTCAACCATGCCTAAACGGTCAGTACCTTGGTTCGAACGCATCCACATTGTTACTCTGTGCCAGGAAGGGCTCTTAACAAGGGAAGTGTCCAGGTGTCTCGGAGTGAACCCAAGTGATATTGTTTGGACATGGAGGAGATACACTGAGACAGGAACCATCAATGATATGCCTCACTCTGGCCGCCCAAGGGCTACTACTGCAGTGGATGACTGCTATTTACGGATTATGGCTCAGAGGATCCCTGACAGCAATGCCACCGTGTTGAATAATGCTTTTCATGCAGTGACAGGATGTTGTGTTAAGATTCAAAATGTGTGCAGTAGACTGCACAATGCGCAACTTCACTCCCAACGCCCACAGCGAGGTCCATCTTTGCAACCATGACATCATACGTCGCCGTAAAGATGGGCCCAACAACATGCCGAATGGACCGCTTGGGATTGGCATCATGTTCTCTTCAGAGATGAGTGTCACATATGCCTTCAACCAATCGTCGGGGACATGTTTGGTGGTGACCTGGTCAGGCTGAACGAATGAGACACACTGTCCAGCGAGTGCAGCAAGGTGGATGTTCTCTGCTGTTTTGGGGTGGCATTATGTGAGGGCGACGTACGCTGCTGGTGGTCATGGAAGTGCCATAACAGCTGTACAATATGTGAATGCCATCCTCTGACCGATAATGCAGCCATGTTGGCAGCATATTGGAGAGGCATTTGTCTCCATGGACAACAATTTGCACCTCCATTGGTGCACATCTTATGAATAACTTCCTTCAGAACAATGACATCACCCGACTAGAGTGGCCGGCATGTTCTCCAGACTTGAACCCTATCCAACCACTATGAGGGATCTACGCCAAATTGCCATTGAAGGCAGGGACAATCTGGACCAACAGTGCCTTGATGAACTTCTGAATAGTATGCCATGACACAGGCATGCATCAGTGCAAGAGGACGTGCTACTGGGTATTAGAGGTACAACAATCTGGGCCACCACCTAAAGGTCTCACTGTAGGGTGGTACAACATGCAATGTGTGGTCTTCATGAGCAATAAAAAGGACGGAAATGATGTTTATGTTGATCTCAATTCCAATTTTATGTACGGGTTTTGGAAGTCTTGGAACCGAGGTGAGGCAAAACTTATTTTGAAGCATGTACTTTACAGGAATACATTAGAAGTTATATTCAAGTCACAGTTTCCTACGTAACGACTGGAACATCGCAATGATCAAGAAAAGAATTAAAGTGTTAGAGTTATGGTTCCTTCAGGATAGAAGTATGTCATTGCCGAATCCTTTGTCAGTCCTTAAAAACTGCCCATCGAGGAAATGATGCTGGAAGACATCGAGGGCATAGGATCCACTGAGTTGGTTTTAAGAAAGCCGTATGGTTTGAAAAGTTGTGATGTACTCAGGTCAAAGCTGTCTAGTGACAATCCTGTAAGATGTAAGTGTGCGTCATGGACACACGTGCTGTTCTAAAATGTGGTTTTGAACATCAACTAAAAAAATTTTCCATTGCCTTCTGGTTTCCAACTGCTCTACAGTGGGGCACTGAAACTTCATAAAGAGAAGAAAAGGGATCCCTTGGACATTATGACTGAGTTTTATGTAACAGATGTGTGTCTAAACTTGATAAAAGCTCATGTTCTCTTACTTTTTTGAAGACCAAAGGAATCAGTTTACAATAAGTATTATTTTATGTCTTGTTATAATTTTCTTTCTTACAACTTTTAGATTCTAGACAACTTCACCATTGCAGTAGAATACAGAATGATCTGCCCATTGCTACAGTATTTTTCCCATTTTAATACGTACTTATTTTTAAAAAAAGTGTGCTTAGCGGAATTTTAAAAAGCACAATGAAGTATTTTCAAGAGTCTGTATGTACAAACAATACATATCTGCTGTAAAATTATTGTTTTGTAATAATTCTGTGGAATTAATTTTTGTCAATTTCCTAAAAACTGCAAAATGTGCCACACAGCATTATTCGTGCACACACTTCCATTATTAATGTATGTTAATTTGTTCTGTTTTATATTACATAGGATGGAATGAAACAAGATGATAAGTTGAGACCAGGACAGAGGACTTCAAATTATGAAAATTTTCCCAGAGAACTACAGGTCAGAAATGCACTGTTGTAGACTTAAAACTGTAAAAGTGGCAGCCAGTGAGTGACAAGTGTATGTGAGTTTGTCTAGAAAACATATGTATTTAGGTTTGTCTGTCTAACAGTGCAGTTTTGTCGTACCTTTTTCGTTTATTGTATACAAAAGTTTTAGTAATTGATAGTATTAGTAACAGATGTATTAGAATAAAGAAAATTTTTGAAAGAATAAAATCTGTAAAGAAATGACAAGGTATAAAAATTATTATGAGTTAACATCATTTACTTGGAGGAACACTTCATACCGATGTATACATGTACACAGTATAAATAACTTTCTAGTAGTAATGCAGACAACTCAGACCCGTGTGTGGCATTACGGTGTCACATTATTTAATAAAGTGGTGTATCGTATAGTTTAGTAATGTTGTGTATTTTGTTGACTTCAAAATGAGTGTAGCATTGTCCAGTTTCATTGCAAATATCATCGCAATGCACACGTCAGTTTGGAATTATGAATGTAGTAATTAGTAAACTAACATGTGCAAAGCAGTTTTCTGTAACTGTAATTTTGCCACTGAGTATCCACCAGCTGACAGGATGTCGGTCTGCACACCATGGTTGGAGACCACCAGTTCTTCTGGACTGGACAGTCACAGCTCTTACAATGTTTAATGGACATTTTGGTACCTTTATGTTTTGTTTTTTTGCAGATTGGAGCTTTCTGGGTGCCAAAGGTTGGGTGGAGCTTGCATGGCTTTCATATCACAGCTACCAGCTCTGCACACATTGGTCCTCCGGGCACTCGATGACTTGTCTGTGCTGCAACCGAGCCTTCGGAAGATCTTAGACATGAAGGAACTGCGGTGCCTGGATATTGTGCACAGCTCCAATATCGGAGCTGTGCCGTTCCGTGAATTTCCTGGCAGACTAAAGAAGCTCCGGTGGGTAGTACTGCTGCATCTGTCCACTGCACAAATAAAGTACTAATCAGTGTGTATATTTGGCACCTATCCCTGTGTGAAAACACAGTGGCGATTTACAATTATTGAAGTATATGAACAAAAAAAAAAAAAAAAAAAAAAATTAGTTACAAACTACCCCATGCACACACATCACTACAGATATTCTGATTTAGGTTATGACACAATAAATACGCCTGGCATCATTGGCGATGACGTGGCATAAACAAATAGCAAGATTCTGCATGATCCGCCGAAGTGTTAGAACATTGATGCCCTCATGATCTCGTGAATGGCTGTTTTCAGCTCAGCAATGGTTTTGTGGTTATTGCTGTACAGCTTCTCTTTAATATAGCTGCGCAAAAAGAAGTTGCTCACGTTCAGATCTGGAGAATTTGGCGGCCTATCCAGGCCAGTGTCAGTGGCCTCTGGGTACCTGAGAGCCCTAATACGGTCTCCAAAGTACTTCTCCAGGACATCACTCTCCTGCTTTGATGGGGTCGAGCTCAGTCTTGCACAAACATCATCTTGTGAAAATGAGGGTTACTTTGGATAATGAGGAAGAAATCGTCTGCCAAAACATTCACTACCATTCTACATCTACATCTACATTTACATCCATACTCCGCAAGCCACCTGACTGTGTGTGGCGGACGGTACCCTGAGTACCTCTATCGGTTCTCTCTTCTATTCCAGTCTCTTATTGTTCGGGGAAAGAAGGATTGTCGGTATGCCTCTGTGTGGGCTCTAATCTCTCTGATTTTATCCTCATGGTCTCTTCGCGAGATATACGTAGGAGGGAGCAATATACTGCTTGACTCTTCGGTGAAGGTATGTTCTCGAAACTTTAACAAAAGCCCGTACCGGGCTACTGAGCGTCTCTCCTGCAGAGTCTTCCACTGGAGTTTATCTATCATCTCCGTAATGCTTTCGCGATTACTAAATGATCCTGTAACGAAGCGCGCTGCTCTCCGTTGGATCTTCTCTATCTCTTCTATCAACCATATCTGGTGCGGATCCCACATTGAGCAGTATTCAAGCAGTGGGCGAACAAGCATACTGTAACCTACTTCCTTTGTTGTCGGATTGCATTTCCGAAGGATTCTTCCAATGATTCTCAGTCTGGCATCTGCTTTACCAACAATCAACTTTTTATGATCATTCCATTTTGAATCACTCCTAATGCGTACTCCCAGATAATTTATGGAATTAACTGCTTCCAGTTGCTGACCTGCTATATTGTAGCTAAATGATAAGGGATCTATCTTTCTATGTATTCGGAGCACATTACACTTGTCTACATTGAGATTCAATTGCCATTCCCTGCACCATGCGTCAATTCGCTGCAGGTCCTCCTGCATTTCAGTACAATTTTCCATTGTTACAACCTCTCGATACACCACAGTATCATCTGCAAAAAGCCTCAGTGAACTTCCAATGTCATCCACCAGGTCATTTATGTATATTGTGAATAGCAATGGTCCTATGACACTCCCCTGCGGCACACCTGAAATCACTCTTACTTCGGAAAACTTCTCTCCATTGAGAATGACATGCTGCTCTCCATTGAGAATGACATGCTGCGTTCTGTTATCTAGGAACTCTTCAATCCAATCACACAATTGGTCCCATAGTTCATATGCTCTTACTTTGTTCATTAAACGACTGCGGGGAATTGTATCGAATGCCTTGCAGAAGTCAAGAAACACGGCATCTACCTGGGAACCCGTGTCTATGGCCCTCCGAGTCTCATGGACGAATAGCGTGAGCTGGGTTTCACACGACCATCTTTTTTGAAACCCCATGCTGATTCCTACAGAGTAGATTTCTAGTCTCCAGAAAAGACATTATACTCGAACATAATACGTGTTCCGAAATTCTACAACTGAACGTTAGAGATATAGGTCTATAGTTCTGCACATCTGTTCGACGTCCCTTCTTGAAAACGGGGATGACCTGTGCCCTTTTCCAATCCTTTGGAACGCTTCGCTCTTCTAGAGACCTACGTTACACCGCTGCAAGAAGTAGGGCAAGTTCCTCCACATACTCTGTGTAAAATCGAACTGGTATCCCATCAGGTCCAGCGGCCTTTCCTCTTTTGAACGATTTTAATTGTTTCTCTATCCCTCTGTCGTCTATTCCGGTGTCTACCATTTTGTCATCTGTGCGACAATCTGGAGAAGGAACTACAGTGCAGTCTTCCTCTGTGAAACAGCTCTGGAAGAAGACATTTAGTATTTAGGCCTTTAGTCTGTCATCCTTTGTTTCAGTACCATTTTGGTCACAGATTGTCTGGACATTTTGTTTTGATCCACCTACCGCTTTGACATAAGACCAGAATTTCTTAGGATTTTCTGCCAAGTCAGTACATAGAACTTCACTTTCAAATTCATTTAACGGCTCTCACATAGCCCTCCTCACACTACATTTCGTTTCGCGTAATTTTTGTTTGTCTGCAAGGCTTTGGCTATGTTTATGTTTGCTGTGAAGTTCCCTTTGCTTCTGCAGCAGTTTTCTAACTCGGTTGTTGTACCACGGTGGCTCTTTTACATCTCTTTTATGAACTTGCTTGGCACATACTCATCTAACGCATATTATACGATGGTTTTGAACTTTGTCCACTGATCCTCAACATTAACTGTACTTGAGACAAAACTTTTGTGTTGAGCCGTCAGGTACTCTGTGATCTGTTTTTTGTCACTTTTGCTAAACAGAAAAAGCTTCCTACCTTTTTTAATATTTCTGTTTACGGCTGAAATCATCGATGCAGTAACCGCTTTATGATCGCTGATTCCCTGTTCTGCATTAACTGTTTCAAATAGTTTGGGTCTGTTTGTCTCCAGAAGGTCTAATATGTTATTGCCACGAGTCGCTTCTCTGTTTAACTGCTGAAGGTAGTTTTCAGATAAAGCACTTTAAAAAATTTCACTGGATTCTTTGTCCTTGCCACCCGTTATGAACGTTCCGTAGTCACCGAGCTGTCGAAGAATATTGCGCTGATCGATTGGACGTTCCACACCACACAGTCACCTGTCGAAGGTGAAAACACTTCTCGATTGTGAAATGTGGATTCTCAGTTCCCCAAATGCACTAATTTTGCTCATTGACGAATCCGTCCAAATGAAAGTGGGCTTCGTTGGTTAACCAAACCGTGCATCCACATAATAATTCCCATCATGCAGTCAACTGTGCAGTTTGCACGTCCTATCTCAAATCTTTCAGAAGTTATGGCAGTTTAATTCCATATACTTTAAAAATTGTCACCCTGTATCTGTACGTATTAGGTATACAACTTTGCTTTCGCCATTTTGCAACAGATGGCAGCAGTGGCAAGTGGTGGTGCAGGTGCCAGATTGTAAGTGCTGTACAGTGAACTCAGGCATTTGTAAACATAACACCGTGAAAATGTTAGTCGATCTGTGATAGCACCATAAAGTTATTCTCAATAAAGGTGTCGACTTAAGAGCCCAATTCTCAGCGTTTGCGGGAAGCTTTAATTTTCTACTTTAATGTGAAGAAATCTGTGGCTAAAAAAAAAAAAGTGGTTAAGACCTACGGTGAGACACACATTAGTGAAAGAATGTGCAGAGAACAGTTTCAACACCTCGAGAACGGTGATTTTGACAGTGAAGATCGGCATGGTGTCGGAAGAGAGAAGGTTTTTAGAGGTACTGAAACCGACTGAAAGCATCACAGGAGATTGTTATCGGAAGCAGTTGATGCATTTAAGCCAATCATTGGAAGACAAATGACCACAATACTTTGATAGATATGAAAAGGGGATTCTGCAGCACGACAGTGCTCGACTCCTAGTCACAAAACTCATCGAAACGTACTCTGCAACATTGAAATGAGAATCCCTAGCTCCCTCTGACTACAACATGTTTTGACCAGTGGCACACGGCCTGGCTGAGCAGCGCTTCTGCTCGTACAAACAAGTGCAAAATTGGACCAGTTTGTGGATCTCCTCATAAGATGCCCAGGTCTTCCACCACAGGATTCGTATGCTGCCCAAAAGATGGGAGAAAGTAGTGGCCAGTGATGGCCATTTTTTAAGTTTCTCACAATAAAGCCTTGAACTTTGAGGAAAAAATGGTGGAAGCGAAGTTGTAGACCTAATAGACAGAAGGGGCAAAATGAGTGTAAAGCTGTACTATTACCTACAGTATAGATCTCACAAAATAACTAGGTTACAAAAGTTAGAAAAATTTAGGCTCATTGTGAAGAATAACACTGTCTTGCAGGTGCTTAATATCCTGTGACTGTAACAGAAGTGTGGCAGCTGATACTGCTGGACAGTGTCACACAAACTTTCTGCCTCAAAAACGCTGCTGCAGCAGAAAACTGCACAAATGATCCCATTTTCCTTCTGTATGTGGAGTTAAATAGGTTTTGTGTCTTTATTATACAAACAAATTTGACAGTACTCAGAGCGAGTGTTACAGCAGCATTGCAGTTTTTGATATTTATTCTTTTTGGAATGTAAAATCTGACTGTTGTAAAAGTAATGCGCTTCGTGAAGCACGTGATTCTAGAGTTGGACAAGCACCTTCATACCAAAATGTGCTACTCTTCTTTCAGTCTTCCTGTTGTGTTTGTTTCCTACCTGGTTCTTGTCCCAAATTGAAGAGGAATATTGAAGAGCTCATAGAAGTTGGTAACATCGGAAGTCCCTCGAGTCTGTTTCTGAATGATGTGTGTATCATAGATGCAGTGAGACCTGCAGATGATCATTGACACCATAAGGATTCTCTCCTGTGAAATTACTACTGTTACATAGTAACAGGTGCTGGTAGGGTCACAAATTGATTTAACTTCTGATTGACAATAACTTCATAAAATCCCACCTGCTCTGACGTCAGGTGCAGCTATCTGGTGGCCCCCCTCCCGGAATAACTCCGCCATAAATTACTGCACCAACCGAAACAGACCCTAATCTACTTTCACCTATAATTCACCTATAACGCATTACTTAAACCTAGTATTTTGCAATTCAATTTATATATATACCTGGGAAAAATATATCTAAAAACAAAGATGATGTGACTTATCAAACAAAAGTGCTGGCAGGTCGATAGACACACAAAATTCGAGCTTTCGCAACCGGCGGTTGCTTCATCAGGAAAGAGGGAAGGAGAGGGAAAGATGAAAGGATGTGGGTTTTAAGGGAGAGGGTAAGGAGTCATTCCAATCCCGGGAGCGGAAAGACTTACTTAGGGGGAAAAGGATAGGTATGCGCGCGCGTGTGTGTGTGTGTGTGTGTGTGTGTGTGTGCGAGTGTATACCTATCCTTTTTTCCCCCTAAGGTAAGTCTTTCCGCTCCCGGGATTGGAATGACTCCTTACCCTCTCCCTTAAAACCCACATCCTTTCATCTTTCCCTCTCCTTCCCTCTTTCCTGACGAAGCAACCGCCCGTTGTGAAAGCTCGAATTTTGTGTGTACGTTTGTGTGTCTATCGACCTGCCAGCGCTTTTGTTTGGTAAGTCACATCATCATCTTATATATATATATATATATATATATATATATATATATATATATATATATATAAAACAGAAACAAAAATCCACATGGGAAAAATATGTTAAAAACAAAGATTCCAAGACTTACCAAGCGGGAAAGCGCCGGCAGACAGGCACATGAACAAAACACACAAACACACACACAGAATTACGAGCTTTCGCAACTGGCAGTTGCTTCGTCAGGAAAGAGGGAAGGAGAGGGAAAAATGAAAGGATGTGGGTTTTAAGGGAGAGGGTAAGGAGTCATTCCAATCCCGGGAGCGGAAAGACTTCCCTTGTGTGTGTGTGTGCGAGTGTACACCTGTCCTTTTTTTCCCCTAAGGGAAGTCTTTCCGCTCCCGGGATTGGAATGACTCCTTACCCTCTCCCTTAAAACCCACATCCTTTCATTTTTCCCTCTCCTTCCCTCTTTCCTGACGAAGCAACTGCCAGTTGCGAAAGCTCGTAATTCTGTGTGTGTGTTTTTTGTGTGTTTTGTTCATGTGCCTGTCTGCCGGCGCTTTCCCGCTTGGTAAGTCTTGGAATCTTTGTTTTTAATATATATATATATATATATATATATATATATATATATATATATATATATGATCTCACAATCTCAAATCTGCATTAAGCGTGCAGATCACCAGCTCCCATTGACCACCATGTGCATTTGTCCTTACACCATCTATATACATTACATGATATGTAAGTGGCAGTACAATTGTTACACACTTTATTGCAGCTACCAATTCTCTAAACTCTTAAGTGATTCAAGAAAAGGTCATCTTTGCTCCACAGGTTGTGCTTCAAGTTGACATAGCATTTCCACAATAGTCACTTGTTAATCAAACCTACTGGTAAAAAATCTTGCAGCGTGCCACTGAATTCTAAGAATGTACACACCAACAAGAATCAGATAGTATATAATTTTCTGCTACATAAATCTCATGAAATGTCCCAGAATGGGAAGTTAGACATCGTATGGAGACTTACCGACAATTGTTCTCCTACCCAGCAATTGTGAAAGGGACAGGAATATAGGGAAATGATGGGAATGCAAGCATATGATGTAGACGATAGCGGTAACACGTGGAACTTCGAATCAGTCTGGAGAGTGTGCTCGGTTGGCCGAGGCGACAGTTAGCATTGAGTGGAAGGTCTAGTGTGTTACCAGTGCGTAGCCCGACAAAAATGTAGCGTGCAGCTTTCGATCACTGCATTGCCCATTCCCTCAGACGTGTCTTAAGAACACTGCAAAGTATTTTAGAACAACACAGCCAGTGCAGTTTAGTACTAGACATTAAGGCTTCCACTTACACAATTTAACTAATGTTTTATCCAAAATGCCGAACTAAGCATTTATAAAACTTTATGCAGAATGCTATTGGCTGTCTGTGTGCTTCTGAAGTTACGGAGACTTCAGTTCACCAGTTTCAAATATCCTGATAAATTTCCTTGGCACCCCATTTACAACACAACAGTGAGAGTTGGAGTTGTGTACTCGATGTGAGTATTACAATAAATAAGTTGTAACAAATTATAGAAATTCAAGTGTTATTCTAATATGCCTTTTTTTCCTCAATTAACAGGGAGCTGCATGTGGCATATGAGGGAGGAAATGCTTTCTCTGAGCTGCTACGCAACATGCCTCGGCTCAAACTCATTACTACTTTTCGACTGACACACGAGTATTCAACAGACAATGGAAGAAGTTTTGTTCGCAACTTTGTTGCTTAGCTGATCTATAATTATGTCATTGATGTCTCTTGGTATGTATTCTCTGAATGTCCATCTGCTGTTAATGGACTTGATGCACCTTAAGTTAAATAAAGTACAGAACACTTGAGTAACTTTATTTACAACGTCTTTGTATTTGTTGCCACCCAATGTTCCTCTCTTTCATTAGCTTTGCAGCAAGCAGGATCCTTCACCTGTACCAGAGCAACATGTTACTTTATACGGTTGTGATGCAGTTCACATCCTCTACGTGTCCAGTTTATATGTTTGGATTGTTGGATGCTGACTGACCCCACATAATTACTGTTTGAATATCAAGCAGAAATTGCCAAATAATATTTTTATATTTGGATTACTTAGCTTGGACTGAATAAGGTTTCACGCAATGACTCTTCGTAGATGTGCGTGTTACAGGAATCATCAAATGGTAAAATATGAGCATACTACATGCTGCCTATTAAAAAAATAGGGAAATTAAGAGAGATATACAATAGCCATTTAAGTGAGTTTAGCTAATATCTGTCTGGTTAGAAAATGGCAAAATTATTGGGAAAACGGTTAATTGTGAAAGGGATTCCCAAAAGTTGAATACAAAAGTAAAATTTTTTTAACAGGCAGATTTTTGTCCACAATGCACAAACTCTAGGGTTTGATTGATGACAGGATACAGAGCAAACAAGGCCTAATGAAGTTATGTCCGGAAATGCATGGTTTCTATGCTAGAGACTCATACTACTAACAATCATACTTTGTTACAGAGGTTGTGGTCTAATACGCACTATACCACGCAGCCACAGTTACAGTATGTGATGAAAATGGTTTCCATGTGCCTCAATGCATGCCTGTACAGGCTGTAGCATGTTTTGTCTCTCAACGTTCACATTGGCCGGACTGCATCCGAACAGTGTCAAAAGCACTGCGAATACGCTGCTCCAATGTCTCCACATGTGGAATGGGCTATGCATACACGATACTTTTGAGATGGCCCAACAACCAGAAATTTTACGGGTTGAGATCCGGTGAACGAGCAGTTGTGCCTTCCCTGTTTGTTGGATCGGACAAGGGGGGCCAGTTGCACGGCTTGAGATGCGTCCAAACAGTAACGGCCAAATGGGCTCGATCACCCTCTGAATCACCATTGGCAGTTCTTCCAGCAGGGGAGGCAAAGTCACTGACAAGAAATGCCGATGGTTCCGGCCTGCTAGGTGACATGGAAGGAAGACTGGTCCCTGAATACGGTCGCCAATTATCCCGGCCCACACATTCTGGCTGCACCGATGTTGACGATTCGTAGTCGCTGCATACTACCCCACAGCTGACTGTTTTGAGAGTTGAAGATACCACTCCGCATAAAGGTGGCTTCACCTGTGAATAGGATGGATGACACGAATCCCGGAGTCGTGGTTCCCTGTTACAGAAACCAGTGACTAAACTGCTCCTGATGTGGAAAGTCTGTCGAAAGTAAGCCCTGCACGTGCTGTACATGATAAGGGTAGTAACGGTTGTCATGGAGAATGTTCCACAGGGTCATATGTCTTACCATGTACCGGTGGGCCAACTGACTGGTTCTGTTACGGAGGTCGCCTTCCACAGTGTTAATCACGTTTTCTTCAAAGTCTGGTGTCTGGACATTTCAGGTACATCCTTCATGATTTACTGCTTCTTGAAATGACCCTGTCTCAGACAAACAGCATAATACTGCTGCAAACGTTGAATGCTGTGCTTGTTTTCAGTGGCGGTAGGTCTCCTGATACAGCCTTGGTGCCCACTGCCATTTGCCTTCCTGTAAATAATAACCATGTCAACAAGCTCCTCAATTCTAATATGGAACCACTGTGGACAATGCTGTACCACATCCACTACGAGGTGATTCAGCAAGAGAAATGAATCAGACACATCATTGCCAATTATTATGGCAGGAGAGAGTGCTAGGGGCCTGACATATGAGAGACAGTACCATCTTCTAGGAAGAAAACATGCATACTGTGACTGTGACTGCACGGTACAGCGCATATCAGACCACAGTCTCTGTAACAATGTACAATTGAATAAATTGTCTGTAGCATGGAAACTGTGCACTTCTGGACCAAAGGTCATTAGACCTTTCTTTTCCATATCCTCTCATCGATCAATCCCTAGAATTTGTACACAGTGGAAAATATTCTCATTTGTAGTAAATAACAAATATTTATTTAAAGAAAATATTTCCAGTTTAACTAACAATACATCGGCATAAATATTCAGAAAATTATGCACAGAACAATAAATTTGTATGAAATACTTCTTAAAGGATGGATTGCTACTCAATGTACAGTTGATCCATTGAGGTGCAGACAGATACAATGAAGATACTTTGACATTGTAGCTTCTGGCCAAAGCCTTTTTCAGCAAAAAAAAAAAAGAAAACACACAAGCACATATCATGTACATATGACTGTTCCCACCAGCAGCTGTGATGAGAATGATACTGCCAGGTGAATAGGGTGGGGAAGGGGGAGGAATAGCAGGGTACAGGTTGGAGAAGAGATGAGGTCTCCAGCACCTGGATGAGCGTTCCAGACACTACCTGTGTAAGTAATCCAACCTGCCAACATCCTACAGCCACATTGGAGCACCACTATCCGGCCCCTATCCCACCCACAGTGCCCCTGTTGGTCGATCCCTCATAGCACCCAGACCCTACCTAGTGGGCCTTTTCAACCTGCCACAGCTCCTAAAACTTCCAGCCAACATTCCAGTTGCAGAGCTTAAACTATCCCACAATACTGTCATCAATCTTTTCACCAAGATTCTCAATTCCACAAAATTTAAGTTCTATCCAAGGGCCACCTCTTGCTCTACACCTAAGTTTAACCATGTTCAACTTTTCAAAGACCTACTCCTCTTCTCCCAATCCCTGCAATGGAAAAACTTACTTGCCACCAACGCCTCCAACCAAAGCCAATATAATTCCAACAATGAACCGTACCTCTCCCTGTTCATACTACCATCCAGACCTGATACTCCCCACCTAACCACCCCCTGGTCACATTCAGGAATTCCTTATCTCCAACTTGGCCTCACCATCCTTCCCCAGGTCCCTTCCTATGTACACCATCCTTTCCGTAGAGGTAAAGACGGTCATACACAGTCACAAAAACAGATCCTCACCTACTCGTCCTCCCTGTAGACAAAGCCTGTGCCACTGTCACGATGAGCTGCAGTGACTTTCTGGTGGAAGGTCTCTGCTGATTGACTTGTCCACCTATAAAGTCTGCCAGAGTGACCTATCCCAGAAGTACAACATAACCTCCAATCCCTACTTAAAGCCGTAGGCACTTCCCAGAATCCATTTGCCTTCTCACTCCTATGACACTGCATACACACACCTTCTACACGCTCCCCAAAATTCACAAACCCAACAATTCTGGATGCTGCATTCTAGCTGGTTAATATGGCCCCATAGGAAGGATTTTGGCACTCGTTGACCAAAATATTCAACCATTTGCCCTTAATCTAGCACCCCAAGTCAAAGATACCAACTGGTTCCTTCACTGACTCTGCACCATCCCCACCTCTTTACCTCCCGGATTCCTGCTTGTCACTGTTGATGCCATGTCCCTATACATCAACAGCCTCAAGTCCATGGTCTTGCTGCAATTTTAACACTTCCTTCCCCAATGTGTTTCAAATGCCAAACTCTCTACCTCACACACCTAAATTTGTCCTATTATACAATTACATCTCCTTCAAAGGGAAGGTATATATCTCATCTCTGATGGCTCCATCTGCCCACGTTAAATCCACCAATCGCGAACAGTACTTGCATTTTGACAGCTGCCATCCCTTCCACACCATAAAATCCCTCCTATACAGGTTCATCAGGGCTCTGATTATCTATCATTGTGCCCTGAAATGAGGAACATCCTACCCCAGATCCTTCCCACCCCTCATAAAGCAGTGTTCCATTGCACACTCCACCTCCACAGGAGTTCGCTTTCGGAAGTTTAACTTCATGTTATCTGCTGCTTTCCTGGTTGGTGTCAACCCTTCAGTACCTTGGTTTCACACTGCGGCCTGTGTTCACCTTGGACTTTATTTGCTTCTAAGGATACCACTCAAACCTCACGCTATCACCTTCAGTTTCACAACCTTCGTACAGAACTTCGCGATAGTACCTTTGTGTATACTGATCGTGGTGTCGGGTGTGCCTTCGTCACTGGCACCGATGTTTCCTGGTATCAGTGTATATAACACAGCTTAGTCTTCAGCAGCAGAACTCTTCGCCATGTATCAGGCCACACAGTACATCCGGTGCCACAGGCTTTTCAATTGCGTAATATATAAAAACTATCAACCTCGATTGCGCTAATGAAACCAACCTTTACCTAGGCTTCAGCCCAAGTAATTGAGCCTTCTTCAGAAGATATACCTGAATCTATAATATGTCTAAAAGGGCATGGTCTAGAAATAAAACTAAAACCGCCTGAATAGTCGCCACATTTTAAAAATGCGGTACATAAGTACTGTGTCAACAGTACTTATGTACTGCATAATGTGGTGGATTTTCAATATTTATCCACACATCCAGGACTGCGATGCTCCTCGGCAGGCCTGAGGCCATGGGTGATGGATTTCAGGAATTGCGACTATATCACCACAAGTACATTGCACAGTGCGGTATTTTATTTATCCTAGTACATTTTTGCACCTCGAAAGTAGTTCATATATTGGAAAGTATGGATGATAAGAAGAAGAAAATTATGGCAATCGCTGGCAGTTTGTACGCTTTGTACTCATATATTTCTTTAAAGAAAAATCAAACATAACACAGTGGGTGATAACTGATAACAGATACAGTAGAACCAACATTTTATTTTTATTAAAAATTAAATTCCTCCACCTATACTTAAGATTTTATATTTACTTCACTACTGGTTTCAATGTTGCGTCAATGCCATCTTCAGGACCATACACTTTGATGAAATCAGTTGTGTGTGGCTCAGTCTGAAAGTCCGTGGTGACACCAACATGTAATCCACATGGATGGGAGACAGGAACTGCTATGGTTCACCAAGATGCACATCATATGTGAGTCATTAACTGTAATCTCAGTACTCAACCCTGTAACAGAGTTGAGGGGCGGAAACATGCATTTAACTAATATATAACAGGTGTCGGAGTTGCAACGGTGTAAAACATAGTTGAAATTTCTCTAAATTTCATCACAGCACATAGCAATTCAAAATTTCAGTGCATCTGACCACATCGCAGAACTTACAGCAAAGCAATATAACACATACGAAAAAGAGCAGAAATTTGCTCATCCCACAAGATTGTGGATTACAGATCAGTCGCACGACAGTCAACATGTAAGGTCCATTACGAGAATGCGCTTCCACCACGGAAACTTCCCTACCACAGGATATGTGCTCCCCATGCGATTTGTAATGATACTGGACAATGTCTTGCACTCACTTTGGTATACGACACAGTACAAAAATATTACATGTGTGATATATTGGGTTAGCCTTTTGCTGTTTATATGAAAGGAGGTATTGAATAGAATTGGAGAAAAGAGAAATTTTGGGCACAATTTGACTAGAAGAAGGGATCGGTTGGTAGGGCATATTCTGAGACATCAAGGGATCCCCAATTTAGTATTGGAGGGTAGCGTGGAGGGTAAAAATCGCAGAGGGAGACCAAGAGATGAATACACTAAGCAGGTTCAGAAGGATGTAGATTGCAGTAGGCACTGGGAGATGAAGAACCTTGCACAGGATAGAGTAGCATGGGGAGCTGCATCAAACCTGTCTCTGGACTGAAGACCACAACAAAAACAACAACATGAAAGGACCAATATAAAATCCTTCTGAAAACAATGTAAGTTATGGTTCTTAGTGAAAGTTTTGTTTGCTATCGCTGTTGTTTATGTATTACATTTTTTTAGATATTTTGTTATATTTGTAAGTAATATTATTGACTGTTTAAACATTTGAAAATGATCATCCAGAAATAAATTTGGTGTATTTTAAATTCTTACGTCCTCATAATATGTTTGCATTGAAGCTACTAAAAAGAACTGTTATAAAAAAGGTAACACAAATATAAAATTATCATTATGAAAAAGCTTTGACCCTAAAATAAATAGAGTACATTAATTATGATGTAATTTTTAGTTGAAATTATATAAACAAAAGTTACTGTTTGGAAAAATACTTCAATGACCTATGACTTTTTTTGTTAAGTTCCATCCTTATGCAAAGCCTTTTAACAGCAGAGTTATCGGTTGGACTTTGTCTACTTTGAAAGTGCTGCAAAAGTAATGTGTGTTCATTGTATTGGATTGATGCTAAAACACATAACAAGGGATAAAACATATTGAAGAACATTTCAAATGGCCTCTCATCTTTCAATTAGTAATGTGTATGGAATTAATCAGAACACCATTATCCATTTTGCAAGCAGGAATCGTCAATCAGACAACTGCACCAATAAGTTATGATGACTGGTGGAAACAGAACAACAGATAAGATGGAGGAACACTCATTTATTGTAACAATGTAGGAAAAGATATATTGCTACTTACTGTAAAGAAGACACATTGAGTTGCAGACAGGGACAATTAATAGCCACCACTTGCAAAAAGCTTTTGGCCACAGCCTTCATCAGCAAAAGAGGAACAGAGAAACACACACCATTCGGGCAACCACATCTCACAATCACAACTGCCAACTCCGGCAGCTCAGGTCAGGCTGCAACCATTACATGGGATGGTAGCAGCAATCCGGAAGAAGTGGGGAAGGGGAAGGGGATAGTAATGTACAAGTGGGGCAGCAGAGAAACACTGCCTGGCCGAGTGTGCAGGGACTGGAATGCCAACAGGAGCAGCCTCAGGGGGGGGTGGACCGGGCAGGTGACGAAAAAATGAGCAAAATAAGAGAGGAGTGGGGAAAGATAGGCGAGTGTGTTGACAGTGGGTAGCAAGCAAAGAGGTTGGGAGACAAGAGTGGGGAGGAGGTGAGAGGACAGATTTTGGGAGTGGAGAATGTGTTGTAAGGACCTTATGTGCGCCAGTTAACAGTTAAAATGTCAAGAACAGTTAATTTCATAAACGAAAATGAATGGAAACACAAGTTGAAATTTGCTGCCATTTTTGTGCATGTGGCAACTTTTCTAGCTTGTCTATATCTATATCTACATCTATACTCTGCAAACCACTGCGGACATGCAGCAGAGCATTTTACTAGTTATTAGGGTTTCTTCCTGTTCCATTCACATATGAAACCCAGGGAGAATGATTCTCTGAATGCCTCTGTGCATGCCGTAATTGTTCTAATTTTATCCTCACGATCCCTTTGTGAGCAATACATAGGGGGTTGTAGTATATTCCTAGTCATCATTTACAGCTGGTTCTTTAAACTTTGTTAGTAGATTTTCTCCAAATAATTTACATCTGTCTTCAAGAGTCTTCCTATTCGAGTCCTTCAGTGCCTTTGTAACAGTCTTCCACAGATTAAACAAACCTGTAGACATTCGTGCTGCCCTTCTCTGTATATGTTCAGTATCCCCTGTTAGTCCTATCTGGTATGGGTCCCACTCACTTAAGCCATATTCTAGAAGCAATCTCCTTTGTAGACTGATTGCACTTTCCCATTATTCTACCAATAAACTGGAGTCTACAACCCAAAGTTTTAAAGCCAGGTATTTGAACAATTTGGTCGATTCCAACAGTGATTCATTGATAGTATAGTCATAGGATACTACATTTTTCCATTTTGTGAAGTGCACAGTTTTACATTTCCAGATATTTAAAGTAAGTTGTCAAGCCCTGCACCACTTTTAAATCTTATCAAGATGTGACTGAATATTTATGCAACTTCTTTCATCTGCAAAAAGTCTAATTTTACTATTAATATTGTCTGCAAGGTCATTAATGTACGACATGAACAGCAAAGGTCCCAACACACTTCACTGGGTCACATCAGATGTTACTTCTACATCTGATGATGGCTCTCCATCCAAGATAACATGCTGCATCCTCCTTACCAAAAGGTCCTCAATACAGCCACAAATTTCACTTTATACCACATCTAATCATAATTTTGACAATAATCATACGTGTTGTACTGAGTCAAATGCTTTTTGGAAATCAAGAAATACTACATCTACCCAGCTGCCTTTATGCAAAGCTTTCAATATGTCATGTGAGAAAAGTGTGAGTCTGGTTTCACATGATCAATCTTTTGTTCTAAGCTCATACCAACAAAAACGATGTCAAGTATACTGGAAAGCAGTTTTGTGGATCTGTAGATGGGTGTGACCCGTGCTTTTTCCAAGAACTCTGCACAGTTTTTTATTCGAGAGGTATGACAGATAACAGTTAGAAGAGGGTCAAATTCAGTGTAGAATCTGATAGGGATTCCACCGGGCCTGGAGTTTTGTTCAGATTTAATGATCTCAGCAGTTTCTCAACACCACTCACTCAAATACTTATCACTGGATAATAGCTTAGAAAGCCAAAACTGCTTGTGAAATAATGGAAACTATTTAATATATAATAGATACAGTCTCAAAATGCCACATTCACTTAGATTTTGCCTTCTGGAAACCATCGAATAATCAGAAGATAATGCCTAGAAATTGCTTAAGAAAAAAATTATGTAATTTTTGCTTCTCATTTAGAAATTATCCCCATCTTTACTAACATGTACTGGAAGTCAGAACCACCTCTCATTTGCAGTGACATAATAGGTTCTCTGGAGGAGCAAAACTGAATCAGGAGTTGTATAATCTTGTTTTCAACATGTACGAGCAGGGTAAAAATCCTACAGACTTTGAGAAAAACATTATGATCCCCATCAAAGAAAGCAAATGCTACAAGATGTGAAAATTATAGGACGCTCAGTCTAGTTACTCACACCTCTAAAATAGAAACCTCAATTATCCTAAAATGCATAGAACAAAAAGTCAAAGCTCTCCGAAGATCACTTTGGATTCCGGAAAGATAGAGGAACCAGAGAAGCAATATTTGCTCTAAAACTAATAAAAGAGAAATGACTAGATAAGAACCTGACAACATACATAGCTTTCGTATCTGTAGAGAAGCCTTTGATAATGTTAAATGGGATAAGATGTTTGAGGTACTCAAAAAAGTAGGAATAGACTATAAAGATACAAAAATTATATGGAACATGTACAAAAACCAGACAGCAGTTATCCGTGGACAGACAAAACAAGAAGAGATGCAGATACAGAAAGGTGTCCAACAAGGTTGCGCACTATCCTATTGTCTTTAACCTATACATTGAAGAGGCGCTGAAAAAAGTAAGGGAAAATTCACAGACAGGTGTAGTAATTCATGGCTAACGAATAGATATGATAAGATATGCTGATGACATAGATGTCCTAGCTGAAAGTGAAGAAGATCTTGTAGTCCTACTGAATACAATGGATAAAGTTATGGGGTAAGAATATAATATGAGAATTAATAAAGCAAAAACAAAAGTAATGGCATGCAACAAAAAAGATCAAGTGAAAGTTCAAGTTCATGTAGGCAATGAACTGCTTGAACAAATAGATAAGCGCAGTGGTTAGACACTGGACTCGCATTTGGGAGGACGAAAGTTCAATCCCGCGTCCGGCCATCCTGATTTAGGTTTTCCGTGATTTCCCTAAATCGCTCCAGGCAAATGCCGGGATGGTTCCTTTCAAAAGGAATTTGACTTCCTTCCCTGTCCTTCCCTAATCCGATGAGACCGATGACCGAAAAAACCAAGTAGGTAAATTTACTTATCTGGGCAGTATAATATTACCAGGGATGGAAGGGGCAAGGCAGAAGTGAGAAGTATAATTGCTCAAGCAAAGGCTGCTTTTAACAAGAAGAAAAACATCTTAACATCTAAGAGCATCAGCCTTGAAATCAGGAAAAGATTTTTGAAATCATATGTGTGGAGTGTGGCGTGCTATGGGTGTGAAACATGGACTCTCAGGACAGAGGAAGACCAGAAGCTAAATTCTTTTGAAATGTGGTGCTATAGATAGATGCATGCTCAAAATAAAATGTCTCAACAAGGTCACAAACAAAGTGGTTCTGGAAAGAGCAGGTGAGAAGAGAAGCTTCTGGAGTTTCATTGTTAAAGGAAGAGTGTAATTTACAGGCCATCTATTAAGACATAAAGGACTCCTGAACACAATCATAGAGGGATATGTCGAGGGAAAAAGACCAGGAGGAAGACAACGGATGAGGTACATGATCAAATCGTGAAAGATGTGGGATGTAACACCTATAAAGAAATGAAGAGAAAAGCTGAAAGACGCACAGAATGGAGACAAACTGCCATTGTAGCTGTTGCAAACCAATCCTTGGATTGACCACTACAGAAGAAGAAGAAGAAGAAGAATAGGTTCTCTAGGCGACAGATCACTGCTTTATTAATTTTGATACATTTTTAGAAAAGCCTTGTGAAGTAATTGAGATGTATCAAGCAAAGCACAAAGTCAAAATATCTCTGTTTTGAAACTAGTTTGTTTTATCGTGATACTTTTAATAGTTTCCACAACAAAACTCTGTTCCAAAATCTGGCAGAAAACCCAAAGAGTTTCTGGCCATATGTAAAGTACACCAGTGGAAAGATGTAATCAATACCTTCACTGCATGATAACAATGGTGGTGTTATTGACAGCATCAGTAAAGCAGGGTTGCTAAACACAGTTTTCCAAAATTTCTTGACAAGAGAAGGCGAAGTAAATACTCCTGAATTTGAATCAAAAACAACTGCCAACAAGAATAACTTAGAAGTAGATACCCTAAGTGTAGCAAAGAAGGTTAAATCTCTTAATAAAAGCAAGGTCTCCAGTCCAGATTGTATACCAGTCACGTTCCTTTCAGAGTATGCTGATACAATAGCTCCATACTTAGCAATCATATACAACTGCTCACTCGTAGAAAGATCTGTATCTGAAGACTGGAAAGTTGAGCAAGTTACAGCAACACCCAAGAAAGGAAATGGGAGTAATCCACTGAATTACAGAACAATATCACTAATGTCAATTTGCAGTAGGATTTTAGAACATATACTGTGCTCAGACATTACGAATCACCCCGAAGAAAATGATTTATTGAAAAATAGCCAAGACAGATTTAGAAAAATATCAGTCTTGTGAAACACAACTAGCTCTTTACTCTCATGAAGTAATGGATGCCACTGACAGGGTATGTCAAATTGATTCCATATATTTAGATTTCCAGACGTCTTTTGATACCAATCCTCACAAGTGACTTCTAATTAAATTGCGTGCCTATGGAGTATCATTTGGGGTGAGTCACTGGATCAGTGTCATTTCCTACTGGAAAGTTTACAGTTTGAAATAAGAGATGGAAAGTCATGGAGAGAAACAGAAGTAATATCTGCCATTCCCCAAGTAAGTGTTATAGGCCCTATGTTGTCTCTGATATACATAAACAATTTAGGAGATAACCTGAACAGTCCTCTTAGATTTTTTACAGGCAATGCTGTTATTTACCATTATATAAAGTCATCAGATGGTCAAAACAAATTGCAGAATGATTTGGGCAAGATATCTATGTGGCAGAAAAAGTGGCAATTGGCAGGCAAGTGCTCTACCATCTGAGCTACCCAAGCACGACTCACGCCCCGTCCTCACAGCTTTACTTCTACCAGTACCTCATCTCCTACCTTCCAAACTTAACAGAAGCTCTCCTGCGAACCTTGCAGAATTAGCATTCCTGAAAGAAAGGATATTGTGGAGACATGGTTTAGTGACAGCCTGGGGGATGTTTCCAGAATTAGATTTTCACTCTGCAGCGGAATTTGCGTTGATATGAAACTTCCTGACAGATTAAAACTGTGTGCCAGACCGAGACTCGAACTCGGGACCCTTGCCTGCCGCGGGCAAGTGCTCTACCATCTAAGCCATGTCTTCTGCGAACAGGAGAGCTTCTGTAAAGTTTGGAAGGTAGGAGACGAAGTACTGGCAGAAGTAAAGCTGTGAGAACAGGGCGTAAGTTGTGCTTGGGTAGCTCAGACGGTAGAGCACTTGCTTGCGAAAGGCAAAGATCCCGAGTTCGAGTCTCGTTCTGGCACATAGTTTTAATCTGCCAGGAAGTTTTATATCAGTGCACAGTGAAAATCTCCTTCTGAAAAGTGGCAATTGACTGCAAATGACAAATGGTGTGAAGTCATTCGTGTTTTTTTTTTTTTTTTTTTTTTTTTTTTTTTTTTTTGCAGCAGGACCTTCTCATGAAATTTCAGTCACCATCGTTTTCCTCAGGGTATGAAAATATTTTGCTGGTGCTCACCTGAATAGGGAGAAATGATCACCACAATGAAGTAAGAGAAATCAGAACTTGCATGGAAAGATTTAATTGTTCATTTCCATGCACCGCTCAAGAGTGGAGCAGTAGAGAAGTAGCTTAAATGTGGTTTGATGAACCCTCTGCCAAGCTCTTACTTGTGAATTGCAGAGTGATCATATATATGTAAATGTAGAGAAAATGGATAAAGATACATTGATACATACCTAGACAGAACCCAATGTCAGTTTCATAATTCTTTGATTACACAGAATCATTTGATAAACATCAGAATAACATAGTTTCATTTCTATTTTGACATTTTGCTAGCAGTTTTTATTTTGTAATTTTTTAATCCCCCACTTCTGTTCAACCTTGTCCAGTCAGTATATTATAAACACAATACACATGCAAACAGACATGGCAGCTTGCGAGGGACTCTGAATGTCATTTAGATGCACTGAATTATCCATATAATTGGCTTTCAGGTAAGAAGTTATTGACTTACATCAAATAAGTAAGTGGATCGAAATCATCTAGTCAGTCACCCGGTGACCATGTAACATTTCTAGCTTTATAGTCATCATTTCATCGGCAAGAAGACTTCTTAGAGCAGTTGAGAAGGCAGCAGTGGGAAGATGACGCAACGCTGTGTGAGGCACTGGTGAAAAGTGGTTTATTACGTATGTGTATCATGAGAACGACCGCCCAAATTGTAATCCTTCTCCACTATTGGCTACTGTGTTCGGAAGTAACATGCCAAAATGATAAACTAAACAGTGAATTTACTTGCATTTCATATAAAAGCTTCTCTCAATAGCAGGCTATCATTCCATAATTTCAAAAGTGTTAATTACCAGCATAACAATAAACAATTGCTAAAGAAAAAGGTAGACAAAGCACTTCAGAGATTCTCGGGTTGCACCTAATCTGGATGGTGGGCAAAGTGGTTCGACTATCAGCTCAGAGCTCCATTGGCAATCTCGTAGGATAGAACTATTGTGTGCCACATTCAGTACTGGTTAAGAACTTTAATAGCAAAGCATGCAGTTAAAGTGTGAAGAATGAAATTTATTTGTGTTTCACATAGTGGACTATAACTGTGCAGTTTCTCATATTCTGCTAATTAAAAGCAAGTGGTATCTCATTTAAACAAACTAATTCAAAATTTAATTATTTATACAATACCTGTTCCTCACTAATTGTTTATTGCAGCCTCAAGATAATGGAATCATTACCTAAGTGCTGTTATCTGTGCAAGGCACAGCAACTATAGAAGATTGGAAGTTGGTGAGCGTTATTCAGAACTTATGCATTCCACTCAAGGTGGAGGAAGCAACTAGGCAACGCATGTGTACTGCAATCTTAGTATAAATAATATCGGTGACACCGTTATCTGTGGTAACACAGAGAAGGTATGAAAGAAAGAAATTTTTAGGAAAGGGATTCATCACACACATAAATTCCTCTCGCTATCTCACTCTCTTTCACTTGTCATAACCATACTGGCAGTGAAATGGAAGGTGACAGAAGACCAAAATGCTGAATTTGGTCTTTTGAAACTGTTTCACTACAGAATATCACAATACAGTACCTGCTTTCAATCATTGCACGCAAACTGCAACAGCAGATATTGAGGTAAGCGACCATGGAAGAGAAACACACTGTGATCATTTAGTATTAGAAAGGCATGTGAACCAGATGAGATATCTTGTGCAATTCTACAGAGATTAAGTGAAAACACATGCACCATTTGTAGCAGCAACTTATTGTAGTTTTCAAGCAAAGAAGGGTACTTAGTGTCTGGACAAAAGAGTGCAGGTCATTTCTATTTCCTAAAGGGTTTTAGGACAGAGGCACATATTTATAGGCCTATAACATTAACATCAATCTGTTGAAGATGCTTTTTGCTCATGTAATATGACATTTTTGGAGAACAAATATCTTCCCTATAGAAATCAACACGGATTCTGCAGACAAGAGATCTTGCGATACTCAGCTTGCTCTGTTCCACCACAAGGCCCACTGCACTGTAGATATTGGCAGATACCCAAGACAGATTCATAGGAAGAATCTTAAGGAAATATAATTCATCCAAGAGAGAAGTGGCCTACAAGGAACTTGTTCAAGCAATTCTGCAGTATTGCTCATTAGTCTAGGTCTCTTACCATGTTGATTTAACAGAAGAGATAGGGTAGATCCAACAAAGAGTGGTACACTTCATCACGGGATTGTTCAATCGGCACGAGAGCATTAAGGGCCTCTTACACACTGAGATACTTGCACTGACTTGTCTATACAGGCAGTGTTTGTCCACACAAATTGCATGTGAATGAAACAAAAGTTGAAAAATTTGTCGGTGTTTGGCCTGCGTGAAGCCTGGTGGCACTCGAATTGACACAGACCAGTTGAAATGCTTCACTATTTCATATACACAGAGGTAACAAAAGTCATGGAGTATCTCTTATATATTGTCAGACCCCCTTTTGTCCAGCACAGTGCAACAATTCGATGTGGCGTGGACACTGCAAGTCGTTAGAAGTCTCCTGCAGAAATATTGAGGCATGCTGCCTCTATAGCCCTCCACAATTGTGTCAGTGTTGCCAGTGCAGGATGTGCACGAAATGACCTCTCAACTTTGTCCCGTAAACATTAGAAGGCATTCGTGTCGGGTGATATGAGTGCCCAAATCGTTCACTTAAATTGTCCAGAATGTTCTTCAAACCAACTGTGAACAGTTGAGCCCAGTGACATGGCGTAATTGTTTGGAACCAAATGGTCTCCAAGCACCTAACATAATCATTTCCAGTCAATGACCTATCCAGTTGGAACACGGACACAGTCCATTCCATGTAAACACAGCCGACACAGCTATGGAACCATGACCAGCTTGCACTGTGCCTTGTTGACAGTTTGGGTGGCTTTGCGGCGTCTGTGCCACACTTGAACCCTACTGTCAGCTCTGTCCAACTGAAACTGGGACACTTCTGAACAGGGCACAATTTTTCAGCAGTCTCGGGTCCAACCAATACGGTCAAGAGGACAGGACAGGCACTGCAGGTGAAGATGTGCCGTTAGCAAAGATACTCGCATCAGTTGTCTGCTGCCGTAACCCCAATAACACCAAATTTTGCCACACCGTCCTGACAGTATGTTCATTATAGGTCCCACATTGATTTCTGTGATTATTTCACGCAGTGTTGCTCATCTGTTAATAGTTGCAACTCTACACAAATGCCACTGCTCTCGGTGAAAGCCGTCGGCCACTGTGTTGTCCATTGCGAGAAGTAATGCCTAAAATTTGGTGTTCTCATCACACTTTTGATGCCGTGAATCTCAGAATATTAAATTTCCTAACAATTTTCGAAATTCAGTGTCCCAGGTGTCTAGCTCCAACTACAATTATGCATTCAGAGTCTGTTAATTCCCACGGTGGGGCCATAATCATGTCAGAAACCTTTCGCTTTTGATCACCTGAGTACAAGTGACATCCCTTCAATGCACGGCTCTTTTATAAACTTTATGTACGCGATACAACCGCCATGTGTATATGTGCATACTGCGATTCCGTGACACTTGGCACCTCACCTTGTGGCACGACTTGTTTCCCTAACTATGTGGCTCAAAAATTAAGGTAACAAAACAGCACAAAATTTCAGATTAGCATAGCTTCCGGCAGTTGCTGATTACCTCAGTATTGTTATAAGTCTTTCATAAGCACTTACCGATTTTCTCATTTCTCGTTTATACTAATATTTAGATACGGTAAATGCACCGGTATTGATCCACTACAATTTGTGATGGCATATCTGTGAGTACAAACAAAAATCTTAGTATAAAGTACACTGATTTTTTAAAAAATGTACAGACCTGGATCTCAATCAGGCTTCACTAGTGTCAGCAAACACTGATGTCATTGTTATCTCTTTGTACCAGTCACCAGGTGGTAACTTCAAAAACTTCATTGCACAGATGGAGAATTGTTTATCTTACCTTACACACCTTAAATCTAAACCTGTATTCTACATCTACATCTACATCTACATCCGTACTCCGCAAGCCACCTGACGGTGTGTGGCGGAGGGTACCCTGAGTACCTCTATCGGTTCTCCCTTCTATTCCAGTCTCGTATTGTACGTGGAAAGAAGGATTGTCGGTATGCTTCTGTGTGGGCTCTAATCTCTCTGATTTTATCCTCATGGTCTCTTCGCGAGATATACGTAGGAGGGAGCAATATACTGCTTGACTCTTCGGTGAAGGTATGTTCTCGAAACTTCAACAAAAGCCCGTACCGAGCTACTGAGCGTCTCTCCTGCAGAGTCTTCCACTGGAGTTTATCTATCATCTCCGTAACGCTTTCGCAATTACTAAATGATCCTGTAACGAAGCGCGCTGCTCTCCGTTGGATCTTCTCTATCTCTTCTATCAACCCTACCTGGTGCGGATCCCACACTGCTGAGCAGTATTCAAGCATTGGGCGAACAAGCGTACTGTAACCTACTTCCTTTGTTGTCGGATTGCATTTCCTTAGGATTCTTCCAATGAATCTCAGTCTGGCATCTGCTTTACCGACGATCAACTTTATATGATCATTCCATTTTAAATCACTCCTAATGCGTACTCCCAGATAATTTATGGAATTAACTGCTTCCAGTTGATGACCTGCTATTTTGTAGCTAAATGATAAGGGACCTATCTTTCAATGTATTCGCATCACATTACACTTCGCTACATTGAGATTCAATTGCCATTCCGTGCACCATGCGTCAATTCGCTGCAGATCCTCCTGCATTTCAGTACAATTTTCCATTGTTGCAACCTCTCGATACACCACAGCATCATCTGCAAAAAGCCTCAGTGAACTTCCGATGTCATCCACCAGGTCATTTATGTATATTGTGAATAGCAACGGTCCTATGACACTCCCCTGCGGCACACCTGAAATCACTCTTACTTCGGAAGACTTCTCTCCATTGAGAATGACGTGCTGCGTTCTGTTATCTAGGAACTCCTCAATCCAATCACACAATTGATCTGATAGTCCGTATGCTCTTACTTTGTTCATTAAACGACTATGAGGAACTGTGTCAAACGCCTTGCGGAAGTCAAGAAACACGGCATCTACCTGTGTATTGTGGGCTGTTTGCAGCAAACATATTCTCAACTAAGGGCGATGCCTGTCTAGACACAGTTATCAACAACCTTAACATTTGGGATTACAATATCAACGTAGTTGAACCAATGATTGCAGATCACAGTGTGTTAGTAATAGATCTTAACATGAGGAGAGAGAGCAAATTGCAATCAAGCGCATAATGATCAAGCTACACATTCAGTAAAAGGGTTATTAAAGATGAGAGATTAACTGATCTCAAAGAAGTGCTGTCTGGTGTGAATTAGCAGCAAAAAATTTCAGTAACAGGAGCCAGTGCCACATCTGAATGTCTGTTCCAAACCTTGAAAACAAAATTTGATGACAGGTTCCCAGAAATCATCAAGAAATATCCTACAGGCAAATGACAAGGAAGGGGAAAACCTATTACAGGGAAGATGCAGTACACACCCTAAGCTATATAAATTAAAAGGTGCCATATTAACATTCAGGGACCATATGAAGACAGATTTAGATTTTCCAACTAGAGATCTGCTTCATTGTAACTACTTAAGAGACAAGAAGATTGACAAAAACGGTGTTGAGGATATTAAACATGCTCACAGTCCATGTAAAACAGCTTGTAATCTGATAAATGAGATCTGGAAGAAGCCTACTTCAGTCATAAATTCCTATAGTCCTGGTGCCTTCAATCAGTACTTCGTAAGGATAGTAAGAAATATTTTAAATGAAATTCCAGACTCAGGCTTAGATTCCACAGTTCAAATAAAAAATGTAAGCTGTTACACTATTAAAAACTAGAATGGCTTGCACCCGAAGGACACTGGACAAATAGTGAATACATATAAACATTCAGAGATTGTAGATATCTTTGACATGTCCTGCACAGTCCTGAAGAAGATTACTCTAGGGCTTGCTGAACCACTAGCCACAGTAATCAATAAATGTTTATCCTTTATTGACCATATAGCAGAGATGCCGAGTCGCAGATAGGCACAACAAAAAGACTCTCCCAATTATAGTTATCGGATGATAAACTCTTTCGGGACACAAAGCACGGCAGTGTATTATTTCATTCTGCTTAAAAATTAAATGACATTCGAAGCTGTATTGCTCCTCTTTTTATGCATAAACTGCAGCTGGCCATGTCACTGCAGGCTAGCTGTACAAGCTGACCGGCCAGTGCTGTCCAAGTTAAAATGAGCTGGTCAAGCTGTTGCCCTATAGTGTAGTGTAGTAGGTGAATATGGATTGGGCCTACGAAATGAAAGAGGAAGCTGCCTGGTAGAATTTTGCACAGAGCATAACTTAATCATAGCTAACACTTGGTTCAAGAATCATGAAAGAAGGTTGTATGCATGGAAGAACCCTGGAGATACTAGAAGGTTTCAGATAGATTATATAATGGTAAGACAGAGATTTAGGAACCAGGTTTTAAACTGTAAGACATTTCCAGGGTCAGATGTGAACTCTGACTACAATCAATTGGTTACGAACTGTAGATTAAAAGTAAAAAAACTGCAAAAAGGTGGTGATTTAAGGAGATGGGACCTGGATAAACTGAAAGAACCAGAGGTTGTACAGAGTTTCAGGTAGAGCATAAGGGAAAGAAATACAGTAGAAGAAGAACAGGTAGCTTTAAGGGATGAAATAGTGAAGGTAGCAGAGGATCAAGTAGGTAAAAACATGAGGGCTAGTAGAAACCCATGAGTAACAGAAGAGATACTGAATTTAATTGATGAAAGGAGAAAATACAAAATGCAGTAAATGAAGCAAGCAAAAAGGAATACAAACGTCTCAAAAATGAGATGAACAGGAAGTGCAAAATGGCTAAGCAGGGATGGCTAGAGGACAAATGTAAGGATATAGAGGCTTATCTCACGAGGGGTAAGATAGATACTGCCTACAGGAAAATTAAAGAGACCTTTGGAGAAAAAGAGAACCACTTGCATGAATATCAAGAGCTCAGTTCTAAGTAAAGAAGGGAAGGCAGAAAGGTGGAAGGAGTATATAGATGGTTTTTACAAGGGTGATGTACTTGAGGACAATATAATTGAAATGGAAGAGAATGTATATGAAGATGAAATGGGAGATACGATACTGCGTGAAGAGTTTGACAGAGCACTGAAAGACCTGAGTCGAAACAAGGCCACCGGAGTAGACAACATTCCATTGGAACTACTGACGGCCTTGGGAGAGCCAGTCCTGACAAAACTCTACCATCTGGTGAGCCAGATGTATGAGACAGGCAAAATTCCCTCAGATTTGAAGAAGAATATAATAATTCCAAGAAATCAGGTGTTGACAGATGTGAAAATTACCGAACTATCAGTTTAATAAGTGACAGCTGCAAAATACTAACGCGAATTCTTTACAGACGAATGGAAAAACTGGTAGAAGCTGACCTCGGGGAAGATTAGTTTGGAATCTGTAGAAATGTTGGAACATGTGAGGCAATACTGACCCTACGACTTATCTTTAGAAGCTAGATTAAGGAATACTATCTTTCAAATTCTGAAGGTGGCAGGGGTAAAGTACAGGGGATGAAAGGCTATTTACAATTTGTACAGAAACCAGATGGCAGTCATAAGAGTTGAGGGGCATGAAAGGGAAGCAGTGGTTGGGAAAGGAGTGTGACAGGGTTGTACCCTCTCCCCGATGTTATTCAATCTGTACATTGAGCAAGCAGTAAAGGAAACGAAAGAAAAGTTCTGAGTAGGTATTAAAATCCATGGAGAAGAAATAAAAACTTTAAGGTTCGCCGATGACATTGTAATTCTGTCAGAGACAGCAAAGGACTTGGAAGAGCAGTTGAATGGAATGGACAGTGTCTTGAAATGAGGGTATACGATGAACATCAACAAAAGCAAAACAAGGATAATGGAATGTAGTCAAATTAAGTCGGGTGATGCTGAGGGGATTAGATTAGGAAATGAGACACTTAAAGTAGTAAAGGAGTTTTGCTATTTGGTGAGCAAAATAACTGATGATGGTCGAAGTAGAGAGGATATAAAATGTAGCTGGCAATGGCAAGGAAAACGTTTCTGAAGAAGAGAAGTTTGTTAACATCAAGGAATGTAGATTTAAGTGTTAAGAAGTCATTGCTGAAAGTATCTGTATGGAGTGTAGCCATGTATGGAAGTGAAACATGGACGATGAATAGTTCGGACAAGAAGAGAATAGAAGATTTCGAATTGTGGTGCTACAGAAGAATGCTGAAGATTAGATGGATAGATCACATAACTAATGAGGAGATACTGAATAGAACTGGGGAGAAGAGGAGTTTGTGGCACAACTTGACTAGAAGAAGCGATCGGTTGGTAGGACATGTTCTGAGGCATCAAGGGATCACCAATTTGGTACTGGAGGGCAGGGTGGAGGGTAGAGGGAGACCAATAGATGAATACACTAAGCAGATTCAGAAGGAGGTAGGCTACAGTAGGTACTAGGAGATGAAGAAGCTTGCACAGGGTAGAGTAGCATGGAGAGCCTCATCAAACCTGTCTCATGATTGAAGACCACAACAACAACAACAACAACAACAACAACAACAACAAAAACAACAACCCAAAATTTTTACTTCATTTCTACCAAATTCTGATTTTCATAGTTTAATTGTAAAGCCTTGCTAATTTAGTCTATGAATAAATTCGTCCAGAGACTGAATGTGTTCAGTCTGCTATGTAGATACAACTACAATGCCATCAACATAAATTAAAACTTTTCTTCTTTGTTAGGATTATTTGATTTAGTAATATTACTAACTACATCGTCTTAGGTTATTTGTAAATCATTGTTATGAAATCGTTTAATTGTACTCACATCTTCAACTTCTGTTGTAAGCATTACACCCAATTTTTGTGTAGGTAACAATTCAGAACATACGTTAACTACGCTACTGGCCATTAACATTGCTACACCAAGAAGAAATGCAGATGATAAACGGGTGTTCATTGGACAAATATATTATTCTAGAATTGACATGTGATTACATTTTCATGCAATTTGGGTGCATAGATCCTGAGAAATCAGTGCCCAGAACAACCACCTCTGGCCATAATAACGGCCTTGATACACCTGGACATTCAGTCAAACAGACCTTGGATGAAATGTACAGGTACAGCTGCCCATACAGCTTCAACATGATACCACGTGGCGTATTGTGACTAGCCAGTTGCTCTGTATCCAGAAAGGGCCGGACATGACCTACAACATGAGGTCGTGCATTATCCTGCTGAAATGTAGGGTTTCGTAGGGATCGAATGAAGGCTAGAGCCACGGTTCATAGCACATCTGAAATGTAACGTCCACTGTTCAAAGTGCCGTCAATGCGAACAAGAGGTGACTGAGACGTGTAACCTATGGCACCCCATACCATCACGCCAGGTGATACGCCAGTATGGCGATGACGAATACACCCTTGCAATGTGGGTTCACCGCGATGTCGCCAAAAACGGATGTGACCATCACGATGCTGTAAACAGAATCTGGATTCATTCAAAAAAATTACGTTTTGCCATTCGTGCACCCAGGTTCCTCGTTGAGTACACCATCGCAGGCACTCATGTCTGTGATGCAGCGTCAAGGGGAACCGCAGCCATGGTCTCTGAGCTGAATGTCCATGCTGCTGCAAACATCATCAAACTGTTCATGCAGATGGTTGTTGTCTTGCAAATGTCCCCATCTGTTGACTCAGGGATCGAGACATGGGTGCACAATCCATTACAGCCATGCGGATAAGGTGCCTGTCATCTCGACTGCTAGTGATACGAGACTGTTGGAATCGAGCACAGCATTCCGTATTACCCTCCTGAACCCACCGATTCCATATTCTGCTATCAGTCACTGGATCTCGACCAACACGAGAAGCAATGGCATGATACGCTAAACCGCAATTGCGATAGGTTACAGTCCGACTTTTATCAAAGTCGGAAATGTGATGGTACACATTGCTCCTCCTTACATGAGGCATCACAACAATGTTTCACCAGGCAACACCGGTCAACTGCTGTTTGTGTATGAGAAATCGGTTGGAAACTTTCCTAATGTCAGCACGTTGTAGGTGTCGGGACTGGCGTCAACCTTGTGTGAATGCTCTGAAAAGCTAATCATTTGCATATCACAGCATCTTCTTCCTGTCAGTTAAATTTCGTGTCTGTAGCAAGTCATACTCATGGTGTAGCAATTTTAATGGCCAGTAGTGTATGTTTTCATCTGCTCTATATGGAAATCTCACTGAGGCATTTTCAAAATCTGATGTTACTTTGTGCTCTGCTAACCAATCTATTCCTAAAATCACAGGTACATAGAAACCTACAATAACAACGATTAGGAACTGAATGTTATATTTGTTTAACAAAAATGCAATGAATAGTTCTTTACTTACCAGTTTACTTGTAGACCCTGTTGTTCCTATGACCTTGACTCTGGCTGCTGGAAGTCATGGAAAAAGTTGAAACATGTTGTTTTGTTCTATAAATTTTTGATCTATTACTGAAATATCACTGCCAGATTCTAAAATCACCCATACTCGCATCTGTGTGATACAATCTTCCCTATAATAGCCCAACTCTTAAACTTATTCCATCACCAATCTAATTAAATTACAAATGTTGTTGTTGAATGCCCTATTTTGATGTCCCCTGTTATTATTCCTATTATTATATCTTCGTCCTAATCTATTACGATCCTGACCATCATTTCCTCTATTGTGATGGCTATAGGTGGTATTGTCTTGGTCCCTTTTTCTATTACTATTAGCCCACCTTTCTGATTATTGCTCCATGGTGTCTATGTGTTCCAAATATTCTAATAAACTATTAATTTTACGCCAGTCTCTTTTTTAAAAAGTCTGTCTCTTGCCCTCCATGATCAGCAACTGATGACCACTTTTAACAAATGTTCGACTGTTATGGCCTGTCAAAGTCTGTTGCTTCATTAATATGCCACTCTATGAAGTTTCTGTAGCCCTACCAATAATTATTGCTGTAAGGCTCTGAACATAAAAGTTCTGGACATAGCTTCTTTTGAGCCCCATCGCCCCAGTTTTTTTTCTTTTAAAAGCTCTTTCGAACTCTTCATACTTTTGAAAATCCCCACTGTGCTGTGTGAGTTATCAAAAATTTAATTTTATTGTGATCTGTTCCATATTTGTGAAAGATTTTAGAAATAAAACAAGATGTATATCTCCTGATGCTGTAATTTTGGAAATTTATGATTAAGTCTAGTTGTTGATCTATCACCCATGAGTATAGTATATGACTCTGTATACTGTCTCTTCAGTCTCAGAAGAGTCGTTAGGTTTGATGTTTATCTTGTTTCGAAGATTCCATTCTAATTCAAGTTTCTGCAAGCTAGGTTTTAGTTCGCTACTGATTGCTGAAATTGCACCTATATCCGTACCTGTAAACTTGTGTAATATGTTTTTAGTTTCTAATAATTCTTTCTCTACAATCTGAACTCTGAATTAAATTGTCTTGTTCAGATTTTATTGGATGTACACGTTCTGTTTTATCATCTGGAGTTTCTTTGACGACTTGTAGTTTTCACATAACATACATTTTTTAAAAGTTAATAAAAATCAGAAAAGAAATTATTAAATTCTATTACAATTTAGAATTCCTTAAAGGTCAAAATGTTAATCTATATGTTCACAATCATTATTTACAGGACATTAACACCACCAACAAAGGAACTTGGAAGATACACAAAGGCATTTTTTTTTCATAAGAATAGCAACTTAAATAAATGGTTACTGTGTATACCTACAGAAAATATGATGTAACTAACATGTAATGTGCATGAAGGTTATGCACACTTTGGACCGAAATAATGTATCATGCCCCACATGACAATGTATTATTGTTTTTACCCTCAAGTGAGCACATCTATGTATAAAGTGCACCACCCACAATTCGCTTTGTCTTGTACCAATCCATTGTTGTTTCACAGTTGTGAGCCTGTATCTGTACCTTAATTATTGCTTCAGGTAACACATCGATAAGTTGTGTCACAAGAAACAAATTACAATCAGTGCAAGAAACATGTGCAAGATTCCAAGCTAGCAGCACACTCTCACAAAGAGGCAGTTGTCTATGAAATAATTAGCAATCAAATAAGAGGTTGGCTGGGATATGATGCAACTGTGCTGTTTAATGCTTTGAAGGTTCATTACTGTGCAGTAACACTTGTACATGACAACAGAGTGATTGAATGAAAGTTTATTTTGTTATTGTTTAACTGAACAGTGATTTACCTCATAAAATGTAAGGTTTTTTAATTGTTATCTAATTAACCCTTGTGTACACATTGGGTTATCTGGATAGCCCTTATAACTATAACATTCAATATTTCAGGTGTATTGAAACTAATGTAGACAAGCCCAGATTATTTCTCATTTGCAGCTTTATACATTTCATAATAAAATCAAAATGTAAATACTTTCAAAAGAAAGAGCAATTCAATGGGAAGGAACATAAAGCACACTCTAGTCTACATTCAGGTTGCCCATGAACCACATATCTCCATTACAACAGATGTGAAGTTCACAAATGAAGTACTCTATTTTATATAATGTATTAATAGTTTTAACATTTATTAGATAACTAAGTAATAATGCAACAGATGTAGTTATCAAGGTGTGCAAAATACATCAATTGTTATACATATGTGACAGAGTAAATTACATAATGTTATATAGCTGCTAAAGTTTGCTATTCATTACCGTGAACTCTAAACTCCGCCACCTGTGCACAGATACATCAGTTACATAATACAATCATAAGCTTCTCTTGCATTTTACTTAGCATTGCCAGAATAGCGCACCTTACTACTTGCAAATTCTGTTGTTTTAATGGCCTACTAGAGGCATATAAATTTCGAAGTAAATTTATAATCACAACGTCGTGGCCTCCCCTTGTGAGTATAGAATTGCTGATTTCCTTACAGGCCACAACGGATCTCAATAGGGGAAATAAATCATCAATGAGCAAAATCTGAGTGCATCATGAAAATACCCCCAGGCTCAGTAAAAGGTAGTGTAATTGAATAAGAAGGAAAATCCAGTTAAGACGAATTCCCTGTCCAGAGAACTTTCACATAATCGTCATTTCCATCTGAAAGAAAATTTGACAGTGGTATGTTCTGTGGTCAAACAGAACAAATGTGTGATATTGCTAAGCCTCTGCACCACAGCACCACTGTAGGCGAAAAACGTAAAGGCGAGCGAGAGAAAGTATTATTCTATAATGAACATAAATCGTGGGCTTGTTCTCTTGACTAGAAGGGACTTACATAAACTTAGAAGGGTCTGTCAAGAAGATGATACTTAAGTCTTCCACACAAATGTGGATGTAGCAGTTAATATCTTCGGCTTACTTTCATAGTAATATGCCTACTACATGTAAGACTGAACTGATAAAAGCAAAACTTCTCTGATATGCAGAGGAGAATCAAGAAGCATCCTGCCAAATTAAAGTTCTGCAAACCACAACACACTACGGAATTATTCACCGACAGACAAAGATCGAGGAAACAGAAAGGTCACTGTAAAGAAGCAGCTTCGTATATTCACATCAGTTAGAAACAAAAGTGGTCAATTATTTTGCAAGTGCAGAAAAAAATTTATGCAGAGAACACAGTGAAATTATTTGTGAGAGTGCAATTTTTAATGAGCAAATATTCTGATGTGGATCAGTAAAAATGACACTTACCTTATTGTACTGTGGTAAATTATAATTTATAATATTGTATTTCATATAAGGGTCACAGCATCATTATAAATGCTTTCATATTCATTCTGTCACCAACCCCTTCAAAATTTTCTAACACTCTCTCACAGAACCCTCTCACAGATTTTTGATAGTCCAGCCACCCATGCATCAAAAGGTTAAATGAGGGAATGTAAGCCACCCCCTTTCAGGAAGCATAGAAACCTGTTCAACTGAACTGTCAGCATTTGATAGCATGAAGGATAAGGAAATCTTAATGGCTTGCCTTTATCTGAGTCTATTTTAAGGGGTATTCCTAGAAAAATGTGGTACAGTGTAGTGAGAAAACAGTATTGAATGCATATCATGCGTACTTTCATTCTCGTCTTAGATATGGGGTCGCCTTCTGGGGAAACTCTAAAACAGCTGATAGCACTTTTAAACTACAAAAAAGGGCCATTAGAATCTTGTTTCGGTGCAAGCCTAGACTCTTGTACCCCTGTTTAAAAATCTGGTATTCCTCCATTACCATGTGTATACATTATGGAAACCCTTTTCTTCTTTAAATTAAATGTAATAGGCAAGGACCAGAGACTGCAAAAAAACTGTGATATACATGAGCACTTTACCGGACAAAACAGAAACTTACATATGACTCAAATCAGCACAGCAGTGTGCCAAAAAGGTACTTTTCACATGGGTGTTAAGCTTTATAACAAACTTCCTGAAAACATAAAACCTGTCACTGAGGACAATACATTTGGAAAATCTCTAAAGTCATATCTGCAGCAGCACTGCTTTTACTCAATTGAAGAATATTTTGATTTATGAAATGTGTTATATAAATACTTACGGGTAAAGCGTATTATTGTAACCTTAAATATGTATGCCTTTAAATTTATAACTTGACTTGTCCAATGTCTTATGCATAAGCTGCTATGTAGACAACAGGACCAATAAATAACACAATACAATTCAATACAACCACATTTAAAAGTAACGAGGGCCCACTGGATGCAGTATGTGGGTGGGGGTGGGAATCTCCCCCTCCCTCCCCCTTCCCGAGAGCAGTTTAAAAATGTTAGATTGCTCAACATAAACTATATTTTTGGAGGAAAATCAACACCAATTAATCTGTCCATATGTCAGCCTCCAACATTAAAGAATTCAGACTGTGCCAGGCAAGCAAAACTAGGAGAAGGGAGCATTTCGCCAGGATGTAAGCTACTATCTACCAGACTCCACGATCACAATGAGTCATCAGTCTTTTGAATAGTTTTTTGGCGGTCTGCCACGAATTCCTCTCTTGTGCCATCCCCTTCCTCTCAGAGTAACAACTGCATCTTACATCTTCAATTATTTGCAGGACACAGTCCGATCTCTGTCTTTCACTACAGTTTTTATCCTCTACAGCTCCTTCCAGTACTGTGGAAGTTATTTGCTGATGCTTTAACATGTACCCAGTCGTGTTGTCCCTTCTTCTTATTAGTGTTTTCCCCATGTCCCTTTCTTCACCAATTATGTGGAGAACCACCTCATTCCGTATCTCATCAATCCACTGAATTTTCAACATCCTCCTATAGAAGCATACAATATAACTCCACTTTTACGTTCCCAAAATTAATGTTTTCCCACTGTTTACAACATTTTTTATCGGTCCCATCAAATTTCCTATGCGCACAATGTTAATTTGCACCCAATTTTGATCAACATATTTATAATTTTCCCACAATTTACGCATTATGAAATAAAATTTGTGGAGAAAAAATGATGATGTCATGATGTTGGCCGTCGAGTAGTGTTTACAAATATTATGTGGTAAAAGTTTCTTGACACCAGGGCACTCTTACTAGGCGGATCTGAACTGGTAAATGTGCAAAAGTTAGAACAATTCATGCCATATCTCCAACCACTTCCAAGCTCTACTTGGCATAGTGGCTGCTGGGAGGAACTACGTTCGTTCGAATGAAGATATCACAACCATTTCCAAACTGTTCCTATTGTGCAAATGCAGTTTCGTGATTGTTGTTATCATTGTGACACCATTGTCGAACCACATTTAGCATGTTTCAGCATGTAGCCACTTGGAGGACTAGCTAACACTGTCATCACTTTGCTTTGATCAAATGGTTTTAGTTGAAACACAGTGCTGGTTACATATTTTATTCATGTCGAGCAAAACGTGTTTCAAGAATTTATCCTCTTTGTCAAGTGCAGTATTTACGTAAATTTTTTCATCATGTTAAACAAACAAACAATGTGTGTGTGTGTGTGTGTGTGTGTGTGTGTGTGTGTGTGTGTGTGTGTGTGCGCGCTGGGCGGGCGGGGTGGGAGTGGTATCTACATAGCTGATGAGACATTACCTAGTAACGTCACTAAGACAACTACAGTGCAAGAGACACAAAATAATACATATTCAAACACCACGCAAAATACTTATGTACATATTTGCATTTGACAATGAGAAAAAATTCTTGAAACACATTGTGATAAGCATGGAAAAATACGTAACTAGTGCAGTATTTCATTATTCAAATAATGAATTACAGCTGCAGGCTTTCAAAAACATCGGTTATGACGTATGAAATTGAGTCAAGCGTTCCTACTTCCCAGACAGTTATCAGTTCCAGTAGATTAGATTAGATTAGATTAGATTAGATTAGATTAATACTTGTTCCATAGATCATGAATACGATACTTCGTAATGATGTGGAACGTGTCAGGTTAATAAAAGATGTCTGTACAAGAAATTGCATTACACAAAATATTGCATGACACTAATGATTAAGTTTTTTTTTTAACTTAGTTTATATCTAAAAATTCAGCCAATGAGTAGAAGGAGTTGTCATCTAGAAATTCTTTTAATTTATTTTTAAATGTTAGTTGGCTATCTGTCAGGCTTTTGATGCTGTTTGGTAGGTGCCCAAAGACTTTTGTGGCAGCATAATTTACCCCTTTCTGTGCCAAAGTCAGATTTAACCCTGCATAGTGAAGATCATCCTTTCTCCTGGTGTTATAGGTATGCACACTGCTATTACTTTTGAATTGGGTTGGATTATTATCAACAAATTTCATAAGGGAATATATATACTGTGAGGTTACTGTGAGGATCCCTATATCCTTAAATAGATGTCTGCAGGATGACCGTGGGTGGGCTCCAGCAATTATTCTGATTACACGTTTTTGTGCAATGAATACTTTTCTACTCAACGATGAATTACCCCAGAATATGATGCCATACGAAAGCAGTGAATGAAAGTAGGCATAGTAAGCTAATTTACTGGGATTCTTATCACCAAAATTTGCAATAACCCTAATAGCATACGTAGCTGAACTCAGACGTTTCAGCAGACCATCAATGTGTTGCTTCCAGTTTAACCTCTCATCAATGGACACACCTAAAAATTTTGAAAATTCTACCTTAGCTACAGACTTCTGTTCAAATTCTATATTTATTACTGGAGTTGTGCCATTTACTGTACGAAACTGTATATACTGTGTTTTATCAAAATTTAAAGAGAGTCCGTTTGCTGAGAACCACTTAATAATTTTGTGAAAAACATCATTTACAATTACATCACTTAGTTCTTGGTTTTTGGATGTTATTACTATACTTGTATCATCAGCAAAAAGAACTAACTTTGCATCTTCATCAATGTGGAATGGTAAGTCATTAATGTATATCAAGAACAGTAAAGGACCTAAGACCGAACCCTGTGGGACCCCGTGCTTGATAGCACCTCAGTTTGAGGAATCAGCTGTTGTTTTAACATTACACGAACCACTTATTTCAACTTTCTGCATTCTTCCAGTTAAGTATGAATTAAACCATTTGTGCACTGCCCCACTCAAACCATAATGATTTAGCTTATCTAAAAGAATTCCATGATTTACACAATCAAAGGCCTTTGAGAGATCACAAAAAATACCAATGGGTGATGTCCGGTTATTCAGAGCATTTAATATTTGATCAGTGAAAGCATATATAGCATTTTCTGTTGAAAAGCCTTTCTGAAAACCAAACTGACATTTTGTTAGTACTTTATTTTTACAAATATGGGAGGCTACTCTTGAATACATTACTTTCTCAAAAATTTTTGATAGAGCTGTCAGAAGAGAGATTGGGCGGTAGTTGTTGACATCCGATGTATCCCCCTTTTTATGCAATGGTTTTACAATGGCATATTTCAGTCTATCAGGGAAAACACCCTGCTCCAAAGAGCTATTAAATACGTGGCTGAGAATCCTACTTATCTGTGGGGAACAAGCTTTAAGTACTTTGCTGGAAATGCCATCAATTCCGTAAGAGCTTTTACTTTTCAGTGAGTTTATTATTTTACTGATTTCAGAGGGAGAGGTTGGTGGAATTACAGTTGTTTCAAACTGCGCAGGTATGGCCTCTTCTATTAATAGCCTTGCCTCTTCTAGTGAAGATCTAGATCCTATTTTCTCCACAACATTTAAAAAATGATTATTCAAAATATTTTCAATTTCTGATTGTTTGTTAGTGCACTTGTCATTCAGTTTTATTGCACTAAAGTCTTCCTGTGCTCTTGGTTGCCCTGTTTCCCTTTCAATAATATTCCAAATTGCTTTAATTTTATTATCAGAGTTACTGATCTCAGACATGATACACATGCTTCTGGACTTTTTAATAACTTTTCTTAGTACCGCACAATAGTTTTTATAATATTGAACAATTTCGGGGTCAGTACTCCCTCTTGCTGTTAGATACAGTTCTCTTTTGCGGTTGCAAGATATTCTTATTCCTTTAGTTAGCCAAGGTTTTTTATATGTGTTCTTGGAATTATGTTTAACTATTTTCTTGGGAAAACAATTTTCAAATACCCTTAAAAATGTATTGTGAAATAAGTTATATTTCAAGTTTGCATCGGGTTCCTTATACACTTCATCCCAGTCTAGCTGCTGTAGGCTTTCCCTAAAGTTTGCAATATTTATATTGTTAATTGAACGCACTGCTTTGAAAGTCTGATTTATTATACTGCATGGAGCTATGTCATGTACTGTAACAAGCTGTGCACTATGATCTGAAAGACTATTCTCAACAGGATAAGCATTTATGTCCTTAAACTTATACCTCAGTGGTTTTTGTTAGATGATAAACCTCCATGAGATAAAAAACAAGTCCCTGGCATGTCTTTAGATTGCTGTTATGTACATATATCAAACAAAGTGCAAGGGGGTATCCTATACATAACTTTTACAACTTAAAACAGTATTTCCCACATTTTTCATTTTCCCACATTTTACACAATCCTTTTGAAGTCTCTTGAAATATGTAAAAGTAGGGTTTTACGGTATCTCAAATACAGTAGAGCGTCGATTATCCAAACGTCGGTCAACCGAACGACCGCTTAACCAAACTGTGTACTCGCTCGCCCCTGTTACTCTCCCACCCTACCGTCCATCATCCCCCTCACTCCCAAACCAAGTATCCCACAGTAGTCGCCGCACTGGACCACTGCCAGCGGAACATTGCTTCTAGTGGGGCCTTCCCGAGGCGCTGCTCACCAGCCAAGCCGCCAGTCGCTGTGATTCAACAATCAGCACACTTCTGTCGGTTTGTCACTGACAGTAGAAGCCCAAGATGAAAGTGACCAGTTTCAGATATCTGCAATGAAAAAAGTACGTGACTTAACTGCTCGTAAGCATGTAGGCTTGCTTAGACAGACCAAAATAAAGGATTTTCTTAAATGTTAATTTTGTATACTGTGTGTATTGTTCATGCATAATGCGTATGTAATATGTGTATATTTTTGTTTAATAAACTGTGCCACATACTATATATTCCTACTGAAGTTACCTTTGTATGTTACTTTGTAATACTAAAAGAGACACCTGTTTTTATTAATAAATTTACTGTACAGTACTTCTTTTTGGCAAACAAACATGTACAGTTCAATTATCTGAACAAACCAGTTTTCCGAACACCCATGTACCCCAATTACTTCGGATAATCGACGCTCTACTGTATTACAATTCCCTTCTTCTCCTGACTTCTTACAGTCTTTGAATCACTATCATACAATGCTGTGCTATAAACATACATTCTCAGAAATTTCTACCTCAATTAAAACTTACATTTGATACCCATACACTACTTTTGCTCATGAATGCCCTCTTTGTTTAAGCTATCCTGCCTTTTATGTCCTCGCTACATTTTTCATCTGTTATTTTGCTTCCCAGGTAGCACGATACATTCCTTTCATCTATTTTTTTGTCACTATTTATGTTAAGTTTATCATCGACCTATCTTCTGCAACTCATTGCTTTCATCTTTCCTCAGCTCACTCTCAATCCTCATTGAATTTAATTAGTGAGAAGCTGCACAGAGTCGGTTAAAATTTATGCCGTCGGCCTGTCAAGTACGTCAGTTGAAACACTGTAGGGCCCATCAAAGGTTCTGCATAGATGTTCCGATGTCTCTGATCCACCACAGTACCACTTGTGGATAGGCCATGTAGGAATTGAGTTAGCAGTTGCAGACAGGTGACCCCGCCGGAAACATCTCCCACAACCCTTTCAAAGCTGGCAGACAGGTATACAACTACTTGTCAGATAGCCCAGTGTGGCATCTGGTCTGTCGGGGTGTGACAAGGAAGTGACAGGCTCATCAGCAAGCGATCACTGCCACAAATATTGTGGATTAATTAAATTTCCTGAAGATACCCCAAATGCGGTTCGCCAATCACATTGTAATTCTGTCAAAGATAGCAAAGGACCTGGAAGAGCAGTTCAACAGAATGGGCAGTATCTTCAAAGGAGGATATAAGATGAACATTGACAAAAGAAAAATGAGGATAATGGAATGTAGTCGAATTAAGTAGGGTGATGCTGAGGGAATTAGATTATGAAATGAGACAAAGTAGTAAAGGAGTTTTACTATTTGGGGAGCAAAATAACTAATGATGGTCGAAGTAAGGAGCACATGAAATGTAGACGCAATGGCAAGGAAAGCGTTTCTAAAGAAGAAAAATTTGTTAACATCGAGTATTGATTTAAGTGCCACAAAGTCATTTCTGAAAGTATTTGTATGGAGTGTAGCCATGTATGGAAGTTAAATATGGACGATAAATAGTTTGGACAAGAAGAGAATAGAAGCTTTCGAAATGTGGTGCTGCAGAAGAATGCTGAAGATTAGATGGTTAGATCACATAACTAATGAGGAGGTATTGAATAGAGAAATTTGTGGCACAACTTGACTAGAGGAAGGGATTGGTTGGTAGGACACATTCTGAAGGATCAAGGGATCACCAATTTAGTACTGGAGGGAAGTGTGGAACGGTAAAAGTCACAGAAGGAGAACAAGAGATGAATACACTAAGCAGATTAAGAAGGATCTAGGTTGCAGTACGTACTGGTAGATGAAGAAGCTTTCACAGGATAAAGTAGCATGGAGAGCTGCATTAAACCTGTCTCTGGACTAAAGACCACAACAACAACAAATCCCAAATGAATCTCAGACTGTCATCTGCTACCAATATAATTAGTTTTGTGTGACCACCCCACTTTAGAGCACTCAGGATAGATACTCCTAAGTATTTTATGGTAGCCTCTATTTCCAGTAACATATCACCAACAGTGAAATCTAGCAACAGTGGAACTATCAGCTTGTTTTTGAACAATACATTACATTTATAGACATTCAGGGTCAGGGTCAAGATCCCTTCACCAATCTTTGATACTCTGCAAATCTTGCATTTCACTAACTCTTATGGTGCTGCAAAGTTCCTCTGGACTGTAGCACTGCCTGCAAATAGCCTCACAAAGCTTATAATATACAAAATTAACAGTAACAGCCCCTTGCAGTAATACCAACGTTAGCTTTACATCTACCAATTTTGTTCCATTAAGAATGATATTTGCAAAGAGTTCCTCCATATAGTCACAAATCTGGCCTGATCATCTGTAATCTCGTATTTTGCTCACAACACACATGGGATCGGTTGATAGGACATATTCTGAGGCATCAAGGGATCACCAATTTAGTATTAGAGGGCAGCGTGGAGGGTAAAAATCGCAGAGGGAGACCAAGAGATGAATACACTAAGCAGATTCAGAATGATGTAGGCTGCAGTATGTAATGGGAGATGAAGAAGCTTGCACAGGATAGAGTAGCATGGAGAGCTGCATCAAACCAGTCTCAGGACTGAAGACCACAACAACAACAACAACAACTAATTAGAAATGTCAAAATAAAGTATAAAATTAATTACATGCATAAAACTAAGCACAAATTTAGATCTGACGTTATATTCATTAAAACTAAGGACCAACCTTTCTCTTTTATTAAAATGCAGATTATATTCACGTATGTTAATAGTCATTAGCTAAACATGAAAAAATGAATATAAGGAGGCAGATGGCAAAATAAGAGGAGAATTAAAATTATTCCAACTTGCTTCATCACAAAATCACTTGACAGTTGAAAGCCATCTGGGCCAGAAGAAACTCCTGCGAGACTCAATGAAGATGAACTTTCTCAGTAGCCATCTACTACGGTCACTAGAACAACAGACGGTACCAAGCGATTAAAAAAATGTACGTTATCTAGTAGATAACTCGGAAGCTCCAAAAGGGTGTTTTCGGATGAGTGTGTTGCAAAGCCAGAAGACTAGAGAAATACTAGAAGGCAGGCAGAGCATTATTAATTGGTGCAGGGACTTCCAGTAGATCCTGAAAATAAAGAAATGTACGGAGGTACACTTTTGGTAGAAAACAACTAGAAACAGTAAGTACCATGCAATACATAGGAGTAGCTGTCCAGAGTGATGTAAAGTGGAACAACCGTAGTGACAAAGGCTAAGACTGATTGGAAGAACTTCATCCCTGATGGAAGTGGCTTACAAATGACACATTTGACAGATACTTGAGTGTTGCTCGCCAGTCTTTAACACTTACCAGGCTGGACAGATGTAAGAGAACCTGCCACCACTAGGGCATTGGTCTCCACCATACAAGGAAACAGGGGAACAAAAATTCCAGTTGTGGATTATGGTGAATGCTGCTAGAAATAAAAGTTTGAATGCAAAGAAAACTGTAATTTTCATTTTTGGCAATACCTTCCAGACATTTCTTATACAATATTTTTGTGTACATTCATATTCTGCCTTGCACTAAATTTTCAAATAATCCATTCCTGTAGTAGCTCCAATGTCACCTTCTGCAAGCTGTAACACAGCAATTTGAAATACTTTACCAAAGCTGACTTCAATTCTCTCTCATTTTCTGCTCTATTTTTGTTAATAATAGAAGTACGGCACTTACACAAAATGAGCAATTTCTTATTCAAGCAGGATTTCATAAAACTTTATTATTCACTACACAATTTTCTAATTACTGATGACAATAATATAGTTAGTTTGCCTGGAAATATTTTATTTAACTAAATATTCATGTTTTACTACAAGTGCAAACCATGGGAATGCGAAATTTTGAATGATCTAAAAGTTGTTTGTTTCTAGATTAGTGTAGTTCATTTGAAAGCAATCAGTGTCCTCATTTCAACAAACATTTTACTCTTCCCAAAAATTTTATATTTTTAAAAGTAATCCAGATTCAAAATATTCATGTTCTAGAATGTTTCAATTTTAAAATGTAATATTTCCTAAATTCAATACCATAATTTTGTAGCTCTGGCTTTTCCATTTTCAAATGTATACTTTCACTATATCAGTTTGTTAGTCTAGTACATACTCTAATAAGAAAATTTCAGGTTTTTGAAACTTTTACTGAACTTGCAGATTATAATGGTACAGCCTCCCCCTAGATTCTTATGAAATGTCTGATACCACTGTTTTTTATGCATCCTGGTGGTTTTGGGCGATTCAGTGCTTCCTGGAGACTTTTGTGTGTGTTTTGGATGCATTATTCACTTCAATTTGCCAAAATACAGTTTGTTATTTGTAAACACATACAGAAAATTCGGGAAGGATGTTTATTATCATAATTGTCTATGGATTGTTCTTATTAACAAAATTATGTACATGTTCCAAATCAAAAACCTAGCTGAGAAGTTGAAGTAAGGGATAGTTAGTAACAAATGTTAAGAGGCTGTGGAAATGTTGGCATTAGTGGCTGGCACCTCTAATTACCTTAATTGCAGTTGAACAGTAGGTTGACACAGAGAGCCTCATTATTTCGAGAAATGGCTTCGAAGTTATTACCAAGTAATGTATTTTTATTTGTTATCTATTATTATGTCCTCCTCTGTAATTACATTTCTAATTAACTCTCCAATTGTTTACATCACACAACTTTCCTATTTTCAGAATTTGAGGCCTTATTTGGATAAGTTTTACATATGTAATCTGATAAAGCATGAGACTTGTACTGTCATTGAATGTTAGTAACCAAATACAAACTATAATTAATTATGTAACTAAAATAATACAAAATTCATTATTGTAATTAAAGTTCAGATCAATTTTCATATTTAAAACTACAGATCCGATTTGATCCATTATAAATGGTTCTGAAAGCCTGCGACTGTGAAAACAATAGGTTTGTTTATAAATAACTCATCTGCTACTAGTCATGATCTTCTTTATTTTACTTTTTGCATGACCTGTTTAGGGAAATGATTCCCAATTGGGTTTTTTGTGTTTGTTAGGTCATTCGTATGTGATGTTGCCAATGTGTGAGATTCTGCTTCATTTTGTTTATGGTCCATTTGTGCAGAGAGTCACACACACTAAACATTACACACATCTTATTGTACACTTTTTAACATCGAAAACATTTTACATAAATAAAACAATTACACAGATGTTCCTAGAAGTAGTCAAAAGAGAAGACATTATAGGTCTTCTACAGCGTACGATATGCTTTTCTACAGATATTATTTACCTTAATAATTTGGATCATAATTTACTTACGTCTATTTTATAATTGTGCTTATTTCTACATGTTACAATTTTTATTTAAGTATACTATCAAAACAGCTGAAGAAATTCACTTACTCACTTTCAAGTTTTTCATTTAATATTTTATCTTCATATTTTCTGCGATGTGAATATATCTCCAGTTCTTTTAGCAAATCCATTTTATGTACTTTATTTAGTCCATGGAGTACTTTGAAATTTTGCTCTATTTTTCCAAATGGGTGTCCTATATTATGTACATGTGTTACATGCTGATGTAGTGTGTGTAGGCTTTTATGTGGTCTGTGTACCTGGTGTTGAAACTTTGGTCTGTTTGTCCTAGGTTGAACATGGAGCATTCCTGGCATGAGACCTTGTATATTACAGAGTGTGTGGATCATGCTTACATTTATATTGTCTATTATGTTTTTTTCGCAGTTTATTAGATGTAGAAAACCCAATTTTTACTTTGTGATTTTTGAAAATATTTGCAATCTTTTGTGATACAATGCCAATTTATGGGATACTAGATATACATTTGTTTTCCTCTTTTTCTTCTGTGGTGCAGTTTGTCCCTGGGTCTTTCTTCACTTTGTCTAGGACTGTGTCAACCATGGAAGCATTCTACCCATTGGCAACTGCAATCTTTTCACTGTGTTTATTTCTTGTTGCATGTTTTCTTGGTTCAATGGTATTTTAGTTTCCTTATGTAGCATTGACCTGTATGCTGCCTGTTTATGGATATTTGGGTGACATGAGGTTGCAGGGATTGTGGTGTCAGTCACAGTGTTTTTCGTATGAATTTTGAATGTGCATGTGGTGTTGTCTCTTGTAATATTTAGGTCCAGAAAGTTGATGCTTTTATTTTGCTCATGTTCCACTATAAATTTGATTTTCTCTTGTAGATTATTAAAGTAATTTAGAATGTCTGTGATGTCTTTGGTATCCTCTTCCACTAACAGTAATGGGTCATCTACGTATCTCCTATAAAATTCAATTTTCTTTAGACAGGGTTCTTGGCTGTTAAATAAATTTTGTTCTATGTGATTTATGTATATGTTAGCTATGTTATCATGTAAATAAAATAGAAAGAAACTTCCACATGGGAAAAATATATTAAAAACAAAGATTCCAAGACTTACCAAGCGGGAAAGCGCCGGTAGATAGGCACAATAAATAAAATTGTGCCTATCTACCGGCGCTTTCCCGCTTGGTAAGTCTTGGAATCTTTGTTTTTAATATATTTAGCTATGTTATCAGATATACATGATCCCATTGCTAGACCATCTGGTTGTTTGTATATGTTGCCATTAAAAGTGAAGTAGTTGTAGCTGAAGGAGATCCATAAGTTCAACAATTTCTGTGTATTAAAGTTTCTTGTGTTTCATAAGGTTCTTTTGTATTACTGTTACAGCTTCTTGTATGGGTATGTTTGAGTAAAGGTTGGTGATGTCAAATGATGTAAACTGAGCATCTAGGGGAAGCTTTCTGGTTTTTAGTTCCTTAGCTAGTATCATGCTGTTTTTTATGGAATATGTTACTTCATACTTATGTAAATAAAATAGAAAGAAACTTCCACATGGGAAAAATATATTAAAAACTTCATATTTATAATTTTTTGTCAGTATGTTATTCAGTTTTTGTGATTGATTGTATGCTTGACCACAGGACATATCGGATTTCCATCCTTGTGTATTTTTGGCTGTGTTGTTAGGCGTGGTGTTTTTGGATTGATGCAGGCAAGGTATTTCTTTTCAGTTTCTGTCAGTAGGAAATGTGTGTTCATTAGTTGTTCCTTTATTTTATTTTGAAATTGTTTGGTTGGATCTTTTTCAATGTCCTGAATATTATTAGCATCAAAAAATTCATGTGTTCTGTCTATGTATTCCTTTTCTTTCATCACGACTAGGGTATTGCTTTTGTCTGACTTTACAGCAAACGTGATGAGTATGCAGTTCAGTTGTCAATAAATTCTGTTAAGTTGGAAACTTATTTTCTTTCATCAAATGAACTCCAGGCCAAGTCAAGTTAATTTAAGTAATGTTCCAGATTAAAGCATCGTTACGAAGGGTGGAGTTGAGCTGGGATTGATATTTGAAATGTGGAAATATGTTTAATAAGTGACTGTTTCAGGTGAATGTAAGACAACTGACAAGCATAATTTGTCTAAAAAAAATCAAAAAAAAATCATCATGTTATGAATGCACAGAACGAATGGATATTGCCACATGGGAGGAGTTGGTGTGGATAAAAAAAAAAAAAGGGACCAAATTCTCAGACAGCACCATCAACCATTAGATGAATAACAGTTTATGTTCTTAATTAGTGTTTTTGTGAAAGTGACAAACATTTGTGTGGGAAGTTTTATATTTTATAATTTACTATGGCTGATAAAGACTACGTAAAACTGAGTGAGGAAAAACTTGTAGGTTGTGAATCTGTAGAAAACACTTCAGACCTAGGAGCAAGTATCAGTGAACTATTGTCCAGTAGTAATCCAAGAGAAGATCGAAGTTTTGGTGGAGAGAGTTTCAGTGAAAATGTCACCACGAGTACTTCAATTGCACAGGGAAGAGTAGTCAGAGATGATTTGTTGTTATTAATGCAGCACATGAAAGAAGCAAAAGAACAGATGGGACAGATTAGGCAGTATTTTGGTCAGGAAAGCCAACACTTGAGTCAGCAATTAAGTGTAAATACTAATCACATAAGGGAAATCCAGGAGGGTTTGGTAGCACTAAAAATTACTGTTGAGAGAGGGCAAGGTGAACTCAATACTCGTGTAGGAGCAGTGAGGGGAGATTGGAGATATCAGAAACTAATTTCACACAAGAGTGGTACAAAAACGAGAAGAGATTCAAAAAATTAGATAAACATGTAGAGGTAGAAAATTCTAAACTTAAAGTAGAGGTTGTCCAGACTACGAGAATTTTAGAAGAAAAAGTAGAATCTTACAAAAGGAACTCTGAGTCAAAACTTACAGACATTACTAATGAAATAAGTAGTGTAAAACTTAAGTGTGATGAAAAAATAGATGTGTGTAAAAATAATGTTGTAGATTTAAGTAAGAAAGTTGTAGAATTATAAGAGGGTGTAGCTCAAAGAAATTTTGTTAGCAATATTAATTGTGTATGGGGTAGCATACTTTTAAAATGCTTTCCAGGAGATGGGAAATTGCATCCTGTTGATTTTTTACAGCATTGTCAGGATAATTTTGGTAATGACATGACAGACAATGTTAAGATTAAATTTGTTAAGCGATTTTTTGATGGAGATGCAATCTCATGGGCCAATCAGATTGTTAATTCTATCATGTCATATGGTGAATTTGAATGAAAGTTCTTAAATAAGTTTTGGTCAGAATCTGAGCAAGCTAGGATTAAAAGTGAGTTTCTGAATGGTTGAATGTATAGGGAAGGTGATGGTGACTTGAAGTGTTTTTGTAAAAACCAGTTGAGGCAATTAGTACACTCGGACAAACCTTTTGATGAACAAATACAAATTAAAAAACTGTGAAACTAACAGTGGACTGTGCTACTGCAGCCGTAGAGACTGCCAGAAAAAGAGGGGTTGCAGACACAAGATGGAGAGCGCAAAAGGACTGTTTATTGCGAGCTGCCAATTCCTCAAGGTGTGCAATGTGAACCAGTGACTGGAGTGACAGCTAAGAAAAGAAACTTTTTTCATTAGGTGTATGTATTTAGCAGACATTCATACAAATAATACTTGCAAGAGTGGCTGGGATGGTGTATAATGGTACAGTCTCCCCCTAGATTCATATGAAATGTCTGATAGCACCTTTTTTTTTTTATGCATCCAGGTGGTTTTCGGACATTTCAGTGCTTCCTGGAGACTTTCGGGTGTGTTCTGGATGTATTATTCAGTGCAATTTTCCAAAATACAGATTATTATTTGTAAACATGTAGAGAATATTCTGGAAGGACGTATATTATCGTAATTGTCTATGGATTGTTGTACATGTTCCAAATCAAAATCCTAGTTGAGAAGTTGAAGTAAGCGATATTTAGTAACAAATGTTAAGTGGCTGTGGAAATGTTGGCATAAGTGGCTGGCACCTCTAATTACCTTAATTGCAGTTGATTGGTGGGTTGACACCGAAAAGCTCATTGTCTTGAGAAATGGCTTAAAAGTTATTACCAAGCAATGTACTTTCATTTGTTATCTATTTTTATGTCCTCCTCTGAAGTTAATATCCTTTGTAATTACATTTTTAATTAGCTTTCCAATTGTTTGCATCATACAACTTTCCTATTTTCAGAATTTGAGGCCTTATTTGTAAGTTTTACATATGCAGTCGGATAAAGCACGAGATTTGTACTGTCATTGATGTTAGTAACCAAATCCAAACTCTAATTGATTACATAACTAAAATAATACAAAAGACATTATTGTAATTAAAGTTCAGATAAATTTTCATATTTAAAACTACAGATAATACTAAAAGATTTATGTAATACAATACTGCATTTTATAGTTTATTTGGATTTAACATCAGTTTCTTTGCCCTTTGTAAATTTTAATTGTAACATCAAAATTGTACAAAATTAATAATGGGTTATTTTGAAATTTATTGTTAAAATTCCATATAAAGTGGTGCAGTGAGGCTGCAAGTTAGTTGTTGTTTTGTCAGTCAGTCAAAGAGATCTGTGGAGTGTTTCAGTCAGTGTTTTGTTAACATGGCTGGTATGCAGTTCAGTTATCAATAAATTTTGTGAAGTTGGAATCTGTTATATTCTTTCATCAAATGAACTCCAGGCCAAATTACGTTAATTTAAGTAACGTTCAAGAACAAATCATCGTGACAGGTTCTTCTTTCACAATGAAGTATTCTCCCATACAGTACCACTAATTTTGTCATTCTCTAATTACACAGATTTTAGTAAGACAAACTCACTGAACTGCACATTATGTTTTTGTCTTTTGTAATTTTCCTTTTTTTGCAGTAATGCCTAACATGTAATAAGTTTGTATTTTACCATTTGGCATTGCAGAAAAGCTTACCAAGTCCAAGTTATGTCATTCAAATATAAAAACAATGTTATATGGAGGTTCTTGTTCAGTAATTCACACTGTAACCAGCTCTGTGAATTAGTTGAAATGCACATTTACTCTGTATCAGTCTGTCAGTGCCAAAAAGCACCAGTGAGAATCAAGGCCCTAGCTATGAACTCTTGCACAATTTATGTTTCATTGCATAATGTCAGGTTAGTTCCCATTCCTCATATGTACAGTACAGATACTACTCCAGATTCTTGTAAAGCAATACGTTACTCTGCCAACAGAGAAATTTTTGATATTTTGTTATTTGGTTTAGCTTACTGATCTGTTATCAAATATTGAAGCTCCTGCATGTTACCAAGCTGATCATAAAAAAAGTAACATTGGATGTCAATGGATGTGATCATATGGAAAATCAATTGCTGCAGTGTTAATGTACTTCATTAACACATGCTCATGAAGTCCTTTAACAGAAAAAGGACGGTTAAGGATGGAAAATCAAAACACACAAAAAAGCATAGCTACAGGTCAGTACTGGAATAAAGCTGTGAACAAAAATTATAAATCATCCCTCAAGAACACCATCATCATCGTCATCCAACTGTTCATCTGAAGAGTACTCATACTTTAGACCAAATGTATTAATAACTTTGAGACGAGGCATCTTATGTTGCAGTTCAGTGAGAACCTTTTCATCCTCATATGTCACATGTAGCTCCCTGCAGATAGAGAAAAAAGCATATTACAATGACATGTGTATTTCTGTAATTCATCAAACACTATTTCTTTTAACACCACCCATCACTTGCAATAATGAAACTCTCATACTTGTGTTGTAAATGGGATTTCAAGGAAAATTTTCAGGGCATATGGATTCAGAATAAGCAAATTTTGATAAAGTTACATAAATGGTTAGTTGGCTGTATTGGATAAATACATTGGCTGATTAACGTAAGTAGTTATTATTTATTTAAGCTTCTTTTGATATCAATTAGACACTTGCTTTAGCAAGTATTTCTCTGCTGCTGCGTCTTTTTAATCTGTTAGTGGCAGAAAGAGGAAAACAAAAAAGATTACCCAGTCTTTTAGTTTTGCTAGCAGTCATAGATATCACATTGATTTTTGTGTTCTTCAGTAGAGTTTAGTGATGTTTACAATGAAGGAATTCAGTAGTGGCTCCTAGCCACATATTTTTCATTATCTTGCGAACAGTTAATTTATGTGCAATGGAATGTTTTAGCTACTATGAGCATATAGTTTCACACATATACGTTTTCATCATAAATTACATTACACACACACACACACACACACACACACACACACAAAAAAAAAAGCGCGCTCACAGCGAAACAACAGTGAAGGCTGACCTCCAATGCGGCAAAGGTATATTAAGAAGTAACATTTAAGCTTTTTTCGTACTTCTACATGTGTACTGGCAGTACTTGGAATTTTTCCTTCATGAGTTAAATACTGGTCCACCATTTGATCTCTTTATTAGTAATTCCCACAATTATCAATTCAATTTGATTAGAACTAGTCATACTGCTTGTTTGTATACAGAAGTAGCCAGCAGTTGCTGCTTCTACCAGTTACGGTAGGGTTACCATGTGTTCACAATAAAAACAGAGGACAATACACATAAAAAAGGAGGACATACTTCACTCATAAAATCATGTGGTTTACAACTTAAAAATAAACCATGTGAAACTACCCTGAACTACAATAGTGACTTTTCATGGTTATTTTAAGACATATGCAGTATCTTGAAAGTTTATTCGTCATCACTACACTCAGCTATCTCATTATTGTCTGTTTCACTTTCATGCCATGAATATTTCGACAATGAAGAAATCTCTCTTAACAGTTTTTTGTTTCCCAACACGTATTCGTAAAAGCTCAGGCAATGTAATTATAAATACCCATTTCGATTAATACAATCCAATTTTAACCCTTATGAGTAAACTTTATTTGCAACTGATATGTATGTTCCAGCAGGGCACATCAAACATTCTGCCTTGCGTTCACTTCTTCCTCTTCGAATGGTTTCTATTTCCCTACAAGCACAGCATTAAACACGTAACTTAATTTGATGAAAAAGACACACCGCTATCTCAAATAAACAACACAACTTTAACCTCAACCTCCAAGACTAGCAGTAGCAACACCCTAGATCATTATGTGAAAGACAGAACATAGTGGTTGAAAGCAGTGAACAGGCATGAGCAATTATAACAACAACATGTCAAATGAAATTCATTATTTCATTTGTAAAAAATGAGAACGGACATACAAATAATAAATCTACAAATGCCCTTCAGTATAATTTGTGAAACCAAAGTGATGTGCAGTAAAGCCACATCCCTACATCATACACACAAAAACAAGTGAAAATCCGCACCCAGATTGAGACAATGCAGATTAAAAGCCTTATCACAAATATGCTATGAATCAACTGTGTGAGTTATGTCAGCAGAAAGGAGCACATTAATGACATACCATGATGATATGATATAACCAAACATTGTGACTGCCAAAGGCATTACTTACTGCCATCCCTGAGGTAGTGTTTCGACTCTTCCGCATCTAAAAGCGAAGATTTCTCACGGAGTTGTGCTTTAATTGTGGCATGTCTAGTATTTCCTGGTACAGCTGTGACCATAACGATGTGACACACAGCCTTGAGTGCCTCATCAACAAGGTGGTCACCGGAACCTCACTTTCTTTTGCATCAAGATATTTTTTCAGGGGGAAAAATTGAGGTCGATCTGTAGTGTTCTTGAGCTCCTTAAATATTTACAAATGTCAGTTAATGTTTTCGGATGTTATAGAACGCAACACAAAAGCAGCTCGTATCATACTGATCTGTCCTCTGGCAGGATCACCTTAGCTGAGCAATTGTGCGATGTAGTAAAGACAGAGGAGCACCCTATCAAAAAAGTTTATCCGCTAACAAAGAGAAACTATGTAAACAAAGAAGAGTTGTGTGAGCAAACAGCACCAACAAAACATGACACAGAACAATGGCTAGATGGCAGACACAGAATGTGATACCAGGGGAAGGAAAAAATATTTAAACCCACTGATACAGTGTCGATCCAAGACAAAAGTGTGAAATTTCCAAGAGAATTCCAAAATTGGCTCAATTTTCCCAGTATGCCAGTTGCCACCCTATTCAACTGTGACAGCTATAGATTCATTCAAGGAAAGTTTACACTCAGTAGCACAGAAATAGCCAGATTATGAATTATTGCATAGAGGTGACTTTATCCCGCTGAGTATAGCATCCTACTTAGGCAATCAACAGACATTATTTAATTCCAATAAGGTGGATGCAGCGGAATTTTGGGGAAAGTTCAAACTGATTGTAAATCACACTCTGGAATACATGTCAAATAAGTGGATCTACGACAGAAAAAACCCACCATGTTTAACAGCAAAATTTGAAAAATGGTAAGAAAGCAGAGACTGTAGCACACCCAGTTAAGAAAAGTGTGTAAATGAAAAAGCGGAGAAAGTTAGTAGAAATTTGTCTGTCTGAAAAAACGTCAGTGCGTGAAGCATTCAACAACTTCCACCGTCATGCTGTAGCAAAAGATCTTGTCAAGAACATGACTAAATTCTTGTCCTAAGTAAAAGCGGTACGGAGGTTGAAAGCTTCAATCCATTCACTTGCTGACCAGTCTGGTGTTGCAACAGAAACAGGAAAAGGGAACCAAATTTTTACATTTCGCATTTAAGAAATCATTCACACAGGAGGATCACACAAACATACAGTCATTTGATTTCAGTGCAGACTCCCTTGTAGTGGACACAGTCATGGGCATCCCTAGTATAGAGAAGCAACTGAAACAGCTGAAAATGTGTAAGGCACCAGGTCCGGACGGAACCCCACTTCAGTTTTACAGAGAATGCCCTTCGGTATTGGCCCCTTACTTGGCTTAAATTTCTCATGAATCAATCATCCAGGGAAAAGTCCCAAGTGACTGGAAAAAGTAAAAGTGACTTCTGTACATAAGAAGGGTAAAAGAAAGGACCAGCAAAATTAGACACACATATCCTTAACATTGGCTTGCTGCAGAACTCTTGAGCATATGCTCAGTTCAAATATAATAGGTGTCTTTGAGATGGAAGAGCTTTTGTCCACAAATCTGCATTGATTTAGAAAATAACGCTTGTGTGAAACTGAGCTTGCCCTTTTCTCACATGAATGAAGGGCAACAGGCAGATTCCATATTCCTAGGTTTCTGGAAAACATTTTACATGGTCATCCAAAGCAGACTGTTAACAAAACATACAGAATTGGTTCCCATCTAGGCGAGTCGCGCAAAGACTTCTTCAGTAATACAACCCAACATGTTGTCTATGAAGTCTTTCGCGCCGGAGATCTTGCATAAAAAGTTCTCGGTTTACTTGCTGCGTCAAATTTGGATAACATCCCATGCTTTTGATGGCTACCTCCGTCATCTTCATCAGGGGTAAAACTGACTGTCGTGGACCGGTGAGGCTTCCGCATTTATAAGCAGTGGACGGCTTCTCATTGGCAGGATGACAACACAGTGAAAACGGCGTGTACCGAGGTGGCGGCCTCAATATCCACAGATTTTCTTTGCGCACTTTATCCAACGTTGCTTGCAACGCCATCCATCGCAACAGGTGGAGAACTGCGAGGAATGTAAGAAGTCTCCATCTGCGCTCTTTCTTTGTCAATTGCGCACTTCCGTGCATTGCTGAGTGCATAACCGGAGTCTCTGTTGAAATTATTTTCACAGAGTCTAATTTCAACTGCTTCCCTGATGCCAATAGTTTGAAGCGTGAGCAAGTACTTTTGTTTCATCAAATAAAATCTTATGTTTAACAAAATGTGCTCAGCCACCACTGATTTTTCTAGATACCTGTTTTTCAGGTGACGCTGATGTTCCATACTGTGATCAGCCACAGTTCTTATAGACTGGCCCACATAATTTTTGCCACACTCGCAAGGAATGCGGTAAATTCCCGGTACTCTCAGGCTGAGATTATCTTTCACGGGTTGCAACATTTCCTTAATCTTCCTGGGTGGCCGGAAGACTGGTCTGATTCCATGCCGGATCAGGACTCTGCCGATCTGGCTGGCCGTTGTCACCTTGGTACTGGGAATGGGTAGACATGACCTTGGCTGCACATCAGCGTGCTAATTTAAGCAAGACTACATCAAAACAGGCTGATAAATTTGTGCGCCTAAACCAGAGAAAAGGAATTTCTAGGTCCAGCGACGCACATGGCACTGTTACCAACTTCTCTGACAAGGAAATTGATGATGCCACCACCTCAGTTCTCAGTAAGGGACTGAACTTTTCTCCAGCTCCACAAAAGCTACCAGTGGCCGAGATTATCAGTGGAGTAGAACAAGCGTTTCGGCACCTTCCTGAAGAGGCAGCAGAGGAAGTAAGGGTTGCAACTAGTCAGAATTTAGCAACAGCCAAGCCTCCTAAGTCTAATGTAAGCAGAGTGGAGAAACTGGCATTGTAATTGTTGGGGAAGGATGAAGAGTTAGTTGTACTACCAGCCCACAACGGGAATGCCATAGTTATCCTCAATGCTACCGATTATCATAAGAAAGTGGCCCTATTATTGGAAGATGCCATGTACCGGATTCTTAAACGGGATCCCACAGCCACACTTAGTAGGAAGACAGGGGAGCTACTGAAGAACTCCGGCCTCCCAGAAGAACTACTCAAGAATCTACGACCAAGAGCACCAAGCCCACCCAGGTTATATGGTGTACCCAAGATCCATAAGGATGGGGTCCCTTTGAGACCTATTGTTAGTGCTATTTGGTCTCCTACATATCGGTTGTCAAAATACTTAACCAAATTATTAGCACCTATAGTCGGCCACTGTAGCCATCATATTAATAACTCAAAAATGTTTGTTGACATCATAAAGCAGATGAGGATAGGTCCGAATGATATCATGATCAGCCTCGATGTGGTCTCTTTGTTTACAAAGGTACCGGTTGAAGATACGTTAAAACTTTTGGCTGCTCATTTCTCTCCTGAAATACTGAAGTTATTTTGACACACTTTGACGACCACCTATTTTTTGTATGATGGAAAATATTATGAAATGACTGACGGAACTGCCACAGGTTCGCCACTGTCACCAACCATAGCTAACTTCTTCATGGAGGATTTCGAAGAACGAGTGTTTAACAGTGCTCCCTTACGTCCTTCCTGCTTCTTCAGGTATGTTGACGATACATTTTTATCTGGCCACATGGCAATGAGGCACTGCAGCAGTTTGTTAACCATTTGAATGGTATACATCAGAACATATGACTTACAGTGGAGGTGGAGAAGGATGGTAAGTTACCCTTCTTAGATGTGCCGGTGGAGCGAAAATCAGACGGACGTCTCGGATATTCTGTGTACAGAAAACCGCCGCATAAAGATTTATATCTAAACGTGCGTAGCTTTCACCACCCAGCTCAGAAGAGAGCTATGTTGAATACCTTGGTACACAGAGCAAGAACTATTTCGGACAAGGATCATCTCGGCTCCGAGATTAACCATCTGATGACGGTATTCCGAAAAAATGGACATTCAGATCGTGATATCAGATCTATTCTGGTGAAGAAACCTAGAAAGGATGCTGTTCGAACAGATGAAGATGACCAACACATCGCGCAGCTACCATTCTGCAGTGCAACGACCAGCAAGATCGGTAGAGTCCTGAGCCGGCAGGGAATCAGACCAGTCTTCTGGCCACCCAGGAAGATTAAGGAGATGTTGTGACCCGTGAAAGATAATATCGGCCTGAGAATACCGGGAATTTACCGCATTCTTTGCAAGTGTGGCAAAAATTATGTGGGCCAGTCTATAAGAACTGTGGCTGATGGCTGTGTGGAACATCAGCGTCATCTAAAGAAAAAAAGGTATCTAGAAAAATCAGTGGTGGCTGAGCACAGTTTGTTAAATAAAATAAGATTTTATTTGATGAAGCGAGACTACTTGCTCACGCTTCAAACTATTGGCACTCTGTCATCAGGGAAGCAGTTGAAATTAGACTCTGTGAAAATAATTTCAACAGAGACTCCGGTTATGAACTCAGCAATGCACGGAAGCACAAAATTGATAAAGAAAGAGTGCAGAGGGAAACTTCTTACAATCCACACAGTTCTCCGCCTGTTGTGATGGATGGCACTGCAAGCAACGCTGAATAAAGCGCCCAAAGAAAATCTATGGATATAGAGGCCACCAAGTCCGTACACGCCGTTTTCACCGTGACGTCATCCAGCCAATGAGAAGCCGTCCACAGCTTATAAATGCAGAAGCCTCACTGGTCCATGACAGTCAGTTTTACCCCTGATGAAGATAGACACCAAAATCATGGGATATTATGCAAATTTGACGCGGCAAGTAAAACGAGAACTGTTTATGCAACCAAATATGTTGTCCTCAATGATGAGTGCTCGTCAGGGACCTGGGTGTTGTCAGGTTTGTCCCAAGAAAATATGATAGGACTACTGTTATTTTCTACATACATAAATGACAAGGTGAGCAGCAATATGTGGCTGTTTGCTCATGACACTGTGGTGTATGGGGAAGTATCTTTGTTGAATGACTGCAGAAGGATACAGAGTGGCTTAGAAATTTCTATTTGGTGTATGAATGACAGCTTGTTCTGGAGGAAGAAGAAGAAGAAGAAGAAGAAGAAGAAGAGTAAGTGAATGGAGATGAGTAAGAAAAATATAGGGTAAGTGAATGGAGATGAGTAAGAAAAACAATCCTGTAATGTAGGAGTACATAATTAGTAGTGTGGAGGTTGACACAGTCATGTTAATTAAATTTCTAGGTGTAACATTGCAAAGGGATATGAATTTACACTAATTGTTGTTTAACAAATATAAATTACAATAATTCACTGCTCTTCATCATCTTTCCTCACACGACTCCACAAATTTCCAAATCGGAATCTCTAAGTGATTTATAACGAAATGATTCCTAACACTTATTTCCATCAATCAACAGTTCAACTCGCCTTGGAGTCTCTCACAACTGTACAAGTCTTTCAGAATTCTCTAAGAGTCCCCTGATTTTTTCACTAAGTTCAGTTCCCTGAGAATTCTCAGTTTTCCAGGATTTCGAGACAAGTCACCATCCTGCTTTGCACAGGGTCGTGTGCCAGTTACAAACATTCACAAGCACGGTACTGGTACAGAGAACAGATACAGCAGCGCTACCCACCTGAGCTTCAGTAGCCTCCCAGGAAATTCCCAGATTGGCACAGCTTCGAAATTGCAGCTCTTCAGGAAATCGAGACACTGCAGCTCCTTAATGTCCACAATGTGCCGAAGGCTCGGCAGTAGCTCAGTCAGGTCTTCGATCTCTTGAAGAACCAATGTGTGTAGAGAAGGTAGCTGTGCTATATGAAAGATGGCAGATGCACCCAGCCCATTACAACCAGAAAGCTCCAATCTGCAAGAATGAAATCACAAAGATATAATATGCAATGAACTTTTCTTGTAAGAGTCATCATCACCCAGTTCAGAAGAGAAACATTCTCCAAACTATTATATGCAGAGTGCACACCCGTAGTGGTCAAACCTGAGGGGGGAGGGGGGGAGGGAATGGGGAGTGGGAGGGATTGGGGGGGGGGGGGGGGGGAAGTACCCCTATGCTCTTCATAGTGAAGAGGATGTAACAACACAACAAGAATGAGGGGAACTGCCAGTGCCACAATACAGAAGACTATTTGTGAGACCTGCTTCCTGGGTACTGAAGTCAGCTCCAGTCAGAAGTTCTGAGATAACAGATCACCGTTTCTCCAGGAGAGGGGAAAATGCCGCGAACTGTAGTGCATGAAGTACGGTGTAGAGGTTAGCATTACTGGCTGGCATGTTATGAGTCGCTAGGTCAAATCCAGCCACAAACATTTTTTTGTTATTTGGTATTTTATCACTCTTGAAAAATTCTCATAATGTCTTATGTTTGTATATTCTGGACATATATACAGAACTCTCCAACCTTTGGTTCACTTCCATCTCGACTGTAAATTGGTGTTCCTAATAAACAAGTGTTCCGTCACCCACGCACACAATGACGCTTTGCGATCGTCGAGGGGCTCTTCAGTTTCCTCAAATAAGAAGGGGGCAGCATCTGTCTGCATCTCAGGACTGCTGCATACAAAGGACACAGCAAACATCATTGCCCTCTGTCCCACCAGGTATACGTGGACAAGGGAAAAAATTTCTGGATTTTCCAATTGAATTAAACTTTTTCCCAGGAGAAAACACATTTTTTCCATTTTAAGTGACAATATACTCTCCCTCAGATGTGTAAAACTTATAATTTCTTTTAATGGTAAAGGTTTTGTGCACCAGAATAGAACTTCCTGGTAATTTAGGAACTGAAACTCATAAAAAAAAAACCGATGTGTTTTGGAAAGATCATTGATGTGCAGCAACACGTGCACTGCTTATTTTTACGATACAAAAGTATAAATGAATTCCACCAAATTCAGCACGGTAAGTTCTAAAGCAATGAAACTGCGATAGCTCGTGTCGTGTGACATGACAGCAGATCTGAGAGCACAGCACATGTGATAGCCAACAGCAACATCATTCTTAATTACAATGAAAAATATATACACTACTGGCCATTAAAAACGCTACACCAAGAAGAAATGCAGATGATAAACAGGTATTCATTGGACAAATATATTATACAAGAACTGACGTGTGATTACATTTTCACGCAATTTGGGTGCATTGATTCTGAGAAATCAGTACGCAGAACAACCACTTCTGGCTGTAATAACGGCCTTGATACACCTGGGCATTGAGTTAAACAGAGCCTGTGTGGTGTGTACAGGTACAGCTGCCCATGCAGCTTCAACATGATACCACAGTTCATCAAGAGTAGAGACTGGCGTATTGTGGTGAGCCAGTTGCTTGGCCACCATTGACCAGACATTTACAATGGGTGAGAGATCTGGAGAATGTGTGGCCAGGGCAGCAGTCGAACATATTCTGTATCCAGAAAGGCCCGTACATGACCTGCAACATGCGGACATGCATTATCCTGCAGGAATGTAGGGTTTCGCAGGGATCAAATGAAAGGTAGAGCCACGGGTCGTAAAACATCTGAAATGTAACGTCCACCGTTCAAAGTGCTGTCAATGCGAACAAGAGGTGACCGACACATGTAACCAATGGCAGCCCATACCATCACGCCAGGTGATATGCCAGTATGGCGATGACGAATACACGCTGCCAATGTGTGTTCACCGTGATGTCGCCAAACACTGATGCGATCATCATGATGCTGTAAACAGAACATGGATTCTCCCGAAAAAATGATGTTTTGCCATTCGTGCACCCAGGTTCGTCATCGAGTACACCATCGCAGGCGCTCCTGTCTGTGATGCAGCGTCAAGGGTAACCGCAGCCATGGTCTCCGAGCTGGTAGTCCATGCTGCTGCAAACGTCATTGAACTGTTTGTGCAGATGGTTGTTGCCTTGCAAATGTCTCCGCCTGTTGACTCAGGGATCGAGACATGGCTGCACAATCTGTTACAGCCATGCTATTGATACCAGGCCAATGGGATCCAGCACGGCATTCCGTATTGCCCTCTTGAAAACACTGATTCCATATTCTGCTAACGGTTGTTGGATCTCAACCAATGTGAGCAGCAAAGTCATGATACAACAAACTACAACCGCGATAGGCTACAATCCGACCTCTATCAAAGCCGGAAACGTGATGTAACACATTTCTCCCCCTTACACGAGGCAACACAACAACGTTTCACGAGGCAATGCTGGTCAACTGCTGTTTGTGTATGAGAAATCGGTTGGAAACTTTCCTCATGTCAGCACATTGTAGGTGTCGTCACCAGCGCCAACCTTGTGTGAATGCTCTGAAAAGCTAATCATTTGTATATCACAGCATCTTCTTCCTGTCGGTTAAATTTCGCATCTGTAGCACATCATCTTCGTGATGTAGCAATTTTAATGGCCAGTAGTGTATATTACTGTTAATTAGTGCAAACACACAAACAAGAAAAGTTAATGTTTAAATTAATATACATACAGTGTAGCTAAAGCTTTCATATATAATATTGGTCATCAAAAATTGTTTGCTGTTTTTCTCCCAAGGGCATGTGTGGTTAGGTTGGATACTAAGGGCACAGCTTAAATTGCAGCAGCTGAATTTTCTGACAAGCACAATTATAAATTTCACTGCTGTGCACCGAACATTTCACGGCTTACTTGGCTGAATACATGTTCCACAGAGCACTTCATTTCTTCCATAGAAATGCCAATTATGTGTGAAATTGCTCAAGAACTCACCTTGCACTTTTTTTCCAGAATAATTATACTTTTTGCAATCATTGCCAACTTTGTAGTCTCTGAAAGAACTAAATTAAATATGAAAAACTAACCTGAAAGCTTGGTCTTTTACAATATAGCAAACACAAATGTGAAAGTAAAATTCTGAATAATAGCATAAATGAATGGTATTCTGCACCCAAACTTTTTCTAAGTGGCTGGTCCTCAAAGCATTACATTTTGAGTGAGAGTCAGATGCTCTGCGATTTAAGAAATTCATCACACATTCTCACACATAACATAATTCATCTTGTGTGCAAGGAAACTTGCTTTGAAAGTAACACTTCTCAAACCACCACTTGCAATATTTTCCCATTACCTGTTAGAAATGTAAATAGCTGCGACATCGCCCTCATCAAAAGCAGTTTGTTGTATTGCACAATCTGAATCCTGAACCCTTTGACACATTTTGCTGTCGGCAGACACTTGGGTGTGCACTGTGCTTTGCTGTTCTAAATGGTGCATCATCTTTGCAGCTAAAGTTTTGTTTTGGTGTTATTCTCTTGTTTACATTTTATTGCTTCCGTATTATTCAGCACTAGTGGTCTAAAGTAAAATTCTTTGTTAGGGACTCTGAGTTCTTACCAGCCAAACTAACAAAAATTTAACTGAGCTGTGATGGATCTTATTTTGGTTTAGCCATAAAATATGTCATTTAATACATATTGGAACACTGTGCATGGGAAAGATGCAATATAAACACACCTGCAACAAAATGAGACATGTAGAAAAAGGAAGACGAACATATGTCTGTATTCTAATGTTTCCTTAAGTTGATACCAAATTTTTCACTCTTCAACTATCTATGCCTTCTCATCTGTAATTCTAGATGAATGTACTGTGTGTATGTCAGACACCAATATATATTTGTGAAAAAGTTTTTACAATATATCTTCTGGAACGGGAGGCAGTTTCGTTCATTTCTGCAATTATTCATGGTGAAAATGATACCTGGATACACCACAGACTGCAAACTTTGGGACACACGACGACATTATTTATGGTTGTATTATATCGCGTTCTTTATCACGGAGCTGGACACTGCATCTCCTTCTTCAGGAAAGAGAAAGTAGATCTCACTCTCTTCACAGGAGAGTTAATATATCAATCAATTTAGACTGTTATAGCAATAACTGTAGTGAGACAATGTGGAGGTGAGACCTCAGATGTGTGAATTGTGCTGGTGAAAGTACCTACCACATACACACCTCAAAGTAATCCACATTATTTGTACCTCCTTATGCCGTTAGTATGTAAATACCGGTATAGCTGGAGACCATGACAGGATGGTGAATGTATAGATAACTGAACTAATTAAAATATATAAAACGTGTCGTAAAATTTTCCATTGTATTAATTATCTTTTGTTATCTTTCTTACATGAAACAAATGACACTGCCAAGAGAAAGAGAGGAAGGATCACTACAGAGGAATATACATGGATGGAGAATACAAATTGAAAGGACACTACCACAAAAAAATTGTGAAACCCATTGAAAAGGAAGAAAACTTCTAACATACAGCTTGTATGGCTGTGTTTGGTAAAGCCTCACTCATATCTGATAGTAGTACTACCTCTCCCCTCCCACCTAAAAAAAATGGTACATTTTAAATTGTAGAAAAATAGTGTCTTCATTAAAAGTCATTTTTTGGCTGATAATTTTGTGTGATTGTAAGCTCGACAACAATGAGTTGCAGTATATTTTCACAAAATATCACAGGATAATATATAAAATTTTTGCAGAGCAATTAAGAACGGGATATTCACATTAAAATTGTGCAATTCATAAATCGCAAAGACAGAAATGGGTACAGCAGGTAAAGCCATTGTTGACAATTCAGTAATTAATCTACAAACACAAAATGTCGCACATCTAAGGTGTCAACAAATGACAGTGAGTGTGAACATGTTGGTGAGTCAGAAGACAATCAACTATGATTGAGGACAGCAATATTGTGATTAATGACATGATTTTACATGCACTAGAATAAGTGGTCTCTAGCATGGAAACAATGCATTTCTGGACATAAGTTCATTAGATCTTTTTATGTCCGTATTCTGTCATCGATCAATCCATGGAGTTTGTACATGGTGGAAAGAATCAGTCTTATTGGAGAGTAAATTACTAAACAGTTGATTACTGTGATGAGGTGTATTCTTTCAAGACTTTAAATTAGAATTAAATTATATTACAGATTAACTTAATGTAGAACTTGATAGGTTCTAGATTCCCTACAGGTGTGAATAAGGAGAGAAGAATGAAAGTTCCTGGAGCAATTTTTAGATTTGACTTTATGTCTCTTAGCTACACTAATAATTAAATAAGGTTGTTAGCTAGAATGATAAACCCTTATATATTCAACCTGTTTTTACCAAACTGTCCAAGATGTAGCAAAACCCAAGCAACTCACAGACAAAGTTATCGCATTACTGTTGTAACAGGAACTGATGTTTTTCTGGTTCCAATTTGGTATGAATAAATGATGCAACACTATGAACGGTGACTTAGGTAAAGAAAGAAAGACAGTTACTTTAATTCAAAAGTGATGACATTAGAAACACACATATTACGGCATACACATTTATTTATGTTTTATATACATTTGTAGTAGCAGCATTCGTTGGGAAGTCGGGAAAAGAGAGAGAGAGAGAGAGAGAGAGAGAGAGAGAGAGAGAGAGAGAGAGTGAGAGAGAGAGAGAGAGAGTGAGAGAGTGAGAGAGTGAGAGAGTGAGAGAGTGAGAGAGTGAGAGAGTGAGAGGGGGGGGGGGGGGGAATAGTTGAATGACTTATCAGCTACCTAGGTGCTGAATATTGATTATACAACAGCTAAAACCATTTATTAATTAAATAATTAAGAACAGAAAATTTTTCAAAGTTTTCGTAATTTGTTCTTGCATGTGGCGTGATATGGACGGATCCCACGTCTTCAGCTGGGACAGCAAGTGCAGTATTATTCAAAGTTGTGTTAAATGCAGCACTTTGCTTTTGTTCTATAATTCGGTGTTCTGACAGTAGTGAAGTGTGCCATCAAGTACAAACAGAAGAATATATGCGATTGCAGTCTTTCTCGGCGTTTCCACTGATGAATTCTTCTCAGGTTATCAGCCGAGTGGTGGCGTCGTCTTGTTGCAACGTTTCATGAGTTTCGTACCCATCATCATCTGGTGAAGTCACTTTGCCTGAAGATTATGGGTACGAAACTCACTGAAACATTGCGACAAGACAACGCCACCACTCGGCTGACAACCCGAGAAGAATTCATCAAACAGAAGAATTCATCAAACAGAAGAAATCCACAGAACTGTTCTTGTACAGTTTGAGTTTAATGTATAAACCAGAATGAAACACCCATGCAATGAAACTATTTTTGGAAGAAGTACTACTTTCTATTCTTTTGTAGAAAGTTGAAAATAATACAAGAACCTCAGACTTCAACACAAGAGCAACGTCAGAGTTGACGAAGTACCAACGTGTTGTAACTTCTTTTTTCAGTCGTCACTCTTCTGACTGGTTTGATGCAGCTCACCAAATTCCTCTCCAGTGCCAAGAGTTTCATCACAGAGCAGCACCTGCAACCTGTGTTCTCAATTATTTGCTGGGTCAATCTTAATCTCTTTCTTCCTCAACAGTTTTCACCCTCTACCAATCCCTCTAGTACCGTGGAAATTATTCCCTGATGTCTTAACAGATGTCCTACATCCTGCCCCTTCTTGTTAGTGTTTTCCACAAATTCTTTTCCTCACATCTCAAATGATTTGAGTCTCTTCTGCCCCAGTTTTCCCACAGCCCATGCCTCATTACCATACAATGCAGCATTCCAGAAACTACTTTCGCAAATTAAGACCTATTATGTTTGGCACCTACATATTTCTCTTGGCTAGGAATGCCCTTTTTGCCAAAGCTAGTCTGCTTTGGCGTGTCCTTGCTCCGTTCAGCATTGGTTATTTTGCTACCTAAGTAGTTGAATTTCTCCGTTCAACATTGGTTATTTTGCTACCTAAGTAGTTGAATTTTTCTTATTTCATCTACTTCGTGATGACCAACTCTGATGTTAAGTTTCTCACTGTTCTCATTTCTGCTATTTCTCATTACTTTTGCCTTCCTTTGATTTACTCTCAATCCAGATTCTGTACTCATAAGACTGTCTGCTCTATTCACCAGATCCTGTAACTCTTCTTCACTTTCACTGATGGTAGCAATATCATCGGCTTACATTGTCAAATGCTGTTTCAAGGCTGACAAATCCTACGATTGTGTCTTGATTTTTCTTACGTCTCGCTTCCATTGTCAGTTGCAATGTCAGAAATGTCTGTCTGATGTCTTTACCTTTCTAAAGTCAAACTGACTGTCATCTAACACATCCTCAGTTTTCTTTTCCATTCTTGTGCATATTATTCTTGTCAGAAACTTCAATGCATGAGCTGTTAAGTCTATCGTATGGTAACTCTCACACTTGTTGGCTGTCGTACCTGTGCAGTCTTTACTGAACATTTAAGTAAGGTGCAGCAGTTCAGTGTTTCAAAGTAAAATCAATCAAACTTCCTGGCACATTAAAACTGTGTGCCGGACCGAGACTCGAACTCGGGACTTTTGCCTTTCGCAGGCAAGTGCTCTACCAACTGAGCTACCCAAGCATGACTCACCCCCCATCCTCACAGCTTTACTTCTGCCAGTACCTCGTCTCCTACCTTCCAAACTTTACAGAAGCTCTCCTGCAAACCTTGCAGAAATAGCACACCTAAAAGAAAGGATATTGCAGAGACATGGCTTAGCCACAGCCTTGGGGATGTTTCCAGAATGAGATTTCCATTCTGCAGCAGAGTGTGCGCTGATATGAAACTTCCTGGCAGATTAAAACTGTGTGCCGGACCGAAACTCGAACTTGGGACCTTTGCCTATCGCGGACAAGTGCTCTACCATCTAAGCCATGTCTCCTGCAAACAGGAGAGCTTCTGTAAAGTTTGGAAGGTAGCAGACAAGGTAGAAGTAAAGCTGTGAGGACGCGGTGTGAGTCGTGCTTGGGCACACAGTTTTAATCTGCCAGGAAGTTTCATATCAGTGCACACTCCGCTGCGGAGTGGAAATCTCATTCTGGATAAAATCAATCTGCATCTCAACACATTTAAATTAGTTTCAAGGGAAAGACTGCATTTCATAAATAGTTTTACAAAATGAAATAACTCTAAATCATCTCAACTTTAAAACATGACTAAAAAAAGTATAAAATTCTTTCATGACTGATCTGGATGTGACAGAACCATTAACATTTGAAACAAGAAGCACAACATATGTCTAAACAAAATAATACCAACACAGTATCTATGTAAACAAAATACTACTTCAAGTCAGAAAAACTACAAAACTAACTATCCAACATCACATACTGCTGCAGGCAGGAGCGTGGAAATAACCATTACTAACCAGTGGGAGGCACCTTCGGATGTGTCAGGGTCAGTTCAACACCCATCTGAGCTGCCCTGTGTTCGTTTGGTGGCTTGAGGGACAGCACTGACACTGTAGGAAGCAACAGAAAAATCAAACAGTCAACATAAACTTAACCCTGAACCCAGGTGCATCCTCGTTTCCCGTGCAGCTCCGCATTGTTTTTAATACACTGCTAAGTGAATAAGGGGAAGGGGAACATGTGTTCCAACGTCCAATATATTAAATCTGTATTGATACAGGCAGAACCTGTGGCCTTTCTGCACAGGGTGTAATCTTCACTTTCAATGCATGCAGTAGCTAAAGTCATTCACCAACTATTGGCTGTTCAGTGCTTTACAGTTTCTGGTGACCACTCAGAAGGAAATGAATATTGGTGACCCAGTGCTCCCAAATGAGATGCACAGGGGCAGTTGTCATTTGTGGACACAAGATTCAACTAATCTCACACAATGTAACACTTTAATGCAGTGCAAGTTCCAAACGCAGTCTATTTGCTCCAAGAAGGATGCATTTTTGGTCGTACTGCTACAGATGGGAACGTCTATTCATCTGAAATCCACAGGACATGGACACAGTACAGGGAGACAGGTCAGGATACAATACGAGTCAGACGAGGTTGCCGATGCATTACGACCTGAAGTGAAGACCTTCATCTTGCAGTGCTATATGGCTACTGCTAGAGCACTGCAAGACCATCTGAAAAAGGCCACTGCTGAAGCCGCAGTGTCTGATCCGGCTCTAAGGAACAGGTTATAAGAAAGGATTGTACGACCCAGATGTCCAGTTTGAATACCCAGCTCGATTCGATAAAATCTTGCAGCTTGCCTTCAACTCTGCCATTCCTGTGTCATCTGGCAACTTTGTCACTAGTGAAACATCTTATTCACAGACGAGTCCAAATATCCTCTGATGCTAGGTGTCAGCCCTGAATGTGTACGGTGACCTGTGGCAAGTGGTGGACAATACAGTAAATCTCCTGATGTTTGCTAGTCATTTTCCTCATTTATGCTCACTGAATTACAACATTGGCTTTGTTTCTTTCTAATGAAACCTCGAGGTGAGTCAAAAAGGACATTACAACTTTGGAATGATATAGGTATTTATTGATATAACTTATGGAATTGGCAGATATGTCATTTTGTAGCAAATAATCTCAAGTTTGACTCACATAGTGCATCAGTGCCTCATTCTGCCACCAGGAGCGCCAGCTGAATGCACAGTAAACATGCCAACTTTCACTGGGGCAGACAGTGCTCGCCCTGTGTTTTGGTTTCATGAAACTAACACTACAACAGCTGTTCAGCACAAATTTCACACAGAATATGCTAAAGAACCTACAAGCAGGCTTACAATTTACTCTCGCCTTAAAAACTTTGTAGAGTCAGGTCATTCAAGGCAACACGATGCCACCAGGTTTCCCGCGTGTCAACAATTACATCAAACAGGTTAGGGAGAGCTTAGCCTGCAATCCAGAGAATTAAGCGTGACATATGTTTTGCGAGACTGTTATTCCACAAAAGACAGTTTGACGAGTACTGCTTGGATGTCACACTTGAAACCACACAGATTCATAATATCACAGCATATTAGTGATGCAGATAAGGTTGCTAATGGGGAATTCTGTGCAGAAACATTGCACTGCATAGAGGATGACGAGAAATATCTGAACACAATAATCTGTAGCGATGAGTCCACATTTCATATCAATGGCACGATGAACATCCACAACTACAGAATATGGGGCAGTGAAAATCCACATTCGTGACAGCCCCAATAATGCAGTTTGTGCCCTTAGCAAATTAAAAGTGTACAGCCGTTTCTTCTTCATGGAGGAAACTGCCAGTGCTATTGTGTATCTGGATATGCCTGAAAACTTTTTAATTCCACAGATTGATGACAATGACAGAGATAGGAATGTTTACTACCAGCAAGATGGTGCACGACCTCACGTCCTCATGGAAATTTGAAGTTTTCTTGGTAATCATTTCCCATGTCTGTGGATTGGCCGTGAAGGGCCTTATCATGTGGTCACCTCACTCTCCCGACTTAGCACTGGATGTCTTTCTCTGGGATTTCATTACAGACTGTGTGAATGTTCCTCCCCTAACAAACAATTTAATTGACCTGATAAACTGAATCTATGCTACTGTTGCACAAGTTATGCCCAATCTGCTGCACTGAGTGTGGGAAGAAATTGATTATTGGTTGGGATATTTGCCACATCATGAATGGGAGTCACATTGAACCCAAATGACACTTGACACTTTTATGCAAAACTTTAGGTTGTATGCTACAAAAAGACACACCAGCTGAATCTAAGTTATCTCAATAAATTTATATATCATTCCAAAGTTGTAAAGTCCTTTGTAACTCATCCTTGCATTTCAAAGAAGCTTGTAAGCCCTCTACAGTGGCATTACGTGTAAGGGACTTGATCAAATAGGATCAAGATAACAGTGCTGCAAATCTCTGTCCCACCATCAGGAGAAGAGGTTCAACAAACGTCTGCAATGTTATACCAAATGTGAGCAAACACGTATCACGGGTACTCTTCGTGTTTCTGTTATCATAGCTATCATACCTAGTGTTCAAAATGTTGACCTCTAACATTGTTGCATTCTATAAAGTGATTTTGGGGAAACAATATGGCACATTGAATTTCATCTGAAGTTAATGGCAGCACGGGCCTGTATAATAAAGCATTTCATGCCTTCAGGAGTCGGTGTTTCCTAATAGAACTTTTGTTTTAATTTTTGTGACAGATAAAAATGTAGAAATTTTAAGTTTGGTGATTATGCAGACAATTTTACATTTCCTTGAACAACCGTTCCAAGGCTCTCAAAGTGTTCTCTTAACAGGATGTGTCATTACACATGCGGAACATAAGGCATATCCATCATCTCGGTACCACACTAACAGCTTTATGTCCAGTGGGACGACCTACAATAACTGCTGCAGCAGTGTATGTTAGGAATGCAAGATGCTCTAATGTATGTAGATTCCAATAACTAAAAGAGGGATCAATGATGTGGGCCTTGATAAATACTCGCCAAACGTCGGCAGACTAAGAGCGTTGTTTTTAGCCACTTTTTTTGAGTCACCGTGAATTTTCAACAGATAATTAGAGCATATTGCAAAATCCGACTTGTCCACATTGTGTAAATGTTGCTTCTTGAGAAAACAAAATTTTGCAAAGGCATTACCTTGTAGTTTTCGTAGGTAAAATTCTAATAACTGTAACCAATTTTGGAAGTTATTGCCATCAATCTGCAAAAGCAGCAAAACGTGAAGAGAAGTGTAGTGCTTGCAGAACACTTGTTCCATTGATCCCTCTCGTACTTCTGAGATGCTTCTTAAAGACACTTGCATTGTGTATTACTGCTGCTAAAATGTTAATTTCATTTCTTTCATTAGTTGCTCTTCTTTTTCTTTGGCTTATTTCATTATCCATGCTTCCAGTTTCTACACCTTTTTTATTTCCCCCTTCATAATGTTATCAAAGACAGATCACGAGTGCTCAGTATGATCTGGATACTCTTCAGCATAGAACCACACAACTTCTCTAATAGTTTGGCAACATTTGCAATAAATGATATTCATTTTTTTCTATTGTCTCAACAGCTTTACGTGCTAGTTATCTGATTTCTACAACAGCAGAACACAGACTCATGGTCTTCAATTGCACAAGATCCATACCCAAGTTATGTGTTTGCTTACATTTTGTATAATAGGGCAGACGTTTGTGGAGCCTCCTCTCTTGACATCAGGACAGTGGTTTGTAGCACTGTTATCTTGACTTTAGGAAAAATGTTCCCGATTTTCGTGAAGAACTATTGATTAATCTCCTAGTGGCAAAATTTAGCAGTGAACTGTCAAGAGAAACAAAAGAACTGAGTTGACAAACTAGTGTTTTTTCTGTGAATATTGTTTCTCCATGAACACAAAACTTCTGTCCAATATTCAGCTTCTCTGGCATGTCACATCAGTCTTGTCAGCAGGTAAACTCTTAGACCCTCTATCCAAATCCCACAATACTGTTTGATGATAGCACATACACATCGTGTTTTCGAAGTTCTCTGAGAAGCATCTTCAAATGCTGCAGAAAAAAGTTTGAAAAATAACAAAGGCAATGCCATAATCTGGTGGCTATAAATGATAAAGATTGCTTGTCATCATCAGGAAATTCACCATATTGTCTGCTATGACTGGCAAAAACCACATTCTGGATATTTTTGTAGTGGCCTGGGTTAGCTGCCTCACAATGTATAATGTAACGTAGAACAAATTCCCACAATCATCAATGCGAGCAGACTGCTGTTAGTATACTCTACAGAAGGAACCTGCGAGCAGACTGCTGTTAGTATACTCTACAGAAGGAACCTGTGAAGACTGCCTCCATCTGCTGCTGTATAACTCGACTCCTTCCATGCTCCTGAAGGATACGTTTCACCAATGGGATTTATAGAACACAAAGTGCAAAAGAATGAACAAAGGAAAATTACTCACATTTCCAAATATTTCAGACGGTGGATTTCCCTCAGTGCTAAATCGGTAATCTCCCTCGAATCCTTTAACCTCAGCTCACGCAGATTAGGACAGCCCTGTGAAATGGTAACCACTGTCTCATTCCGCAGATTAAAGGCATACTGCAGTTGCAGCCGTCGAAGCTGTGTTAGACATCCGGGTCTGCAATTAAAAAAAAGAAAGATATGTAAGTGAGTGCTAGGTAAGAGCCTGAAATTTAAGAAAAAGTGTGAGCATTTCATTGATTACAAACATAGATATTTTTATACCAATTTGTCATTTGAGCACCTACATATTAATCATTGCAAAAGCAAATCCATTTTTACTCTTAAAACACACACATTAAGAACAAGAGTACAGATGCATTAACTGTGTACTCCCACCAGCACGGACACACAAGAGTGTGCACTCAGTTGAGCAAGAGTTTGCACATGAAATTTTTCAGCACTGACTACAGAACTAACATCCTACAGCATCATAACCAGCACAGTTCTCACAGCACCATCCTTTATGATGTCAAATGGTATAATCACTTTCACATTACTGGCAATGGTTTGTACATAATGGTGGTTACTACTGTGAAGGTGGTGAAATTTTGAAACTTTGGATCAGTTGTAAATAAAACAATATTATGAAAAGGAAAGTTGCAACTCATCACATAGGAAGATACTGAGCCGCAGATAGGCACAACAAAAAGATTTAACAGATATAGCTTTAAGCCGGTAAGGTTTTTGTCCACAATATCTCTCTCTCTCTCTCTCACACACGCACGCGCGCGCGCGCACACACACACACACACACACACACACACACACACACACACACACACACACACACACACACACACACACACACAAAACTGCAATCTCAGGCACACTGAGTGTGGTTTCAGTTGTCTGAGACTGAAGTGTCGCGCGTGTGCGTGTGCGTGTGCGTGTGCGTGTGCGTGGGCGTGGGCGTGGGCGTGGGCGTGGGCGTGGGCGTGGGCGTGGGCGTGGGCGTGGGCGTGGGCGTGGGCGTGGGCTATTGTTGATGAAAGCCTCACTGGCCAAAAGCTTTATTTGTAACAGTCTTTTTGTTGTGCCTACCTGCTGTATGGTGAGTAGCAACTTCCCTTTCCATAATACTGTTACATTTCATTTTGGGATTTTCCATTGCTTGATTTGAGGTGTTGTGAATAAAAGGTTGTCACCATTAAAGTTTGAGCCCTCATCGTGGATCACAGCTGCACCTGCTTGTTTCTCTCCTATTTTCTGTGCTCTTTAAGTCTCAAGACTGCTTCATGCTACTCTCTATCCTGGTCTATCCCTTCGCTTCTGCATAACTTCGGCGACTACATCTAAATTTACATTTACTGGAACCTACAATCTTTGCTCCCCATACATCATTCCATTACAAAATTTGTTACTTCTCGACATCACAGGATTTGTCCTAGCAACCTATCCCTTATTTTAGTGAAGTTGTACCACAAAGCACTTTTTTCTCCAGTTAGGTACCATACTACTTCATTATAATGATGATGTAAATAAAATAGAAAGAAACTTCCACATGGGAAAAATATTTTAAAAACAAAGATTCCAAGACTTACCAAGCGGGAAAGCGCCGGTAGATAGGCACAATGAATAAAAAAACACTTTCATCTTTCCTTTTCCTTCCCTCTTTCCTGACGAAGCAGCCGCCGGTTGCGAAAGCTCAAATTCTGTGTGTGAGTTTGTGTGTTTTTTTTATTCATTGTGCCTATCTACCGGCGCTTTCCCGCTTGGTAAGTCTTGGAATCTTTGTTTTTAAGATACTACTTCATTAGTTACTCAATCTATCCCCCATATGGTCAGCACTGCACTTCCTCACAAACATTACACTGAGGTTACAGAAGTCACAGGATACCTCCTAATATCATATCAGAACCCCTTTTGCCCGATGTAGAGCAGCAACACAACCTAGCACAGAATGAACAAGTCCCCGGAAGTCCACCGCAGAAATATTGTGCCCTGTTGCCTCTACAGCTGCCCATAACTGCAAAAGTTTTGCTGGTACAAGAATTTGTCCACAAACAGACCCCTCGATATGTCCCATTTTATGGGATACATGTCGGGCAATCTGGATGACTAAATTATTTGCTCATATCGTCCAAAATGTCACGTCAAACCAATCATGAATAATTGTTGCCTGGTCACGTGTTTGAGAACATGAAGTCCATGAATGCTTGCAAATAGTCTTCAAGTAATCAAACGTGACCATTTGCACTCAGTGAATGTTTCAGTTGAACCAGAGGACCAAGTCCATTCCACATACACACGACCCACTATTAAGGAGCCACCACCAGCTTGCACAATACCTCACTCACAACTCGGGTCCACAGCTTCACATGGTCTGCGACACACTCCAACCCTACCGTCAGCTCTTACCAACTCAAATCGGGACTCATCTGACCGGGCCATGGTTTTCCAGTCATATAGGGTCCAACTGACAGGTCACAAGACCACGTGGGGCACTGTAGGCAATGTCGTGTTGTTAGTAAAGGCACTCACGGTCCTCTTCTGCCATAGCCCAATAACACCAAATTTTGCCACGTTGTCCTAACAGACACGTTTCTCGTACATCCCATATTGATTTCTGCAGTTATTTTACACAGTGCTGCTTGTCTGCTATGGCTGCAACTCTACACAAACACCACTGGCTCTTGGTCAATAAGTGAAGGCTGACGGCCTGCGTTGCCCTTGGTGAGAGGCAGTGCCTGAAATTTTGTATTCTCAGCACACTCTTGACACTGAGGATCTTAGAATATTGAATTCCCTAATGATTTCTGAGACGGAATGTCCCGTGTGTCTAGCTCCCACTACCATTCCACATTCAAAGACTTAAGTCCTGTCCTGTGGCCATAATCACACTGGAGATCTTTTCATATTTGTCACCTGCATACAAATGACAGCACCAACAATACAGTGTCTTTTTATACCTTGTGTCCATAATATTAATGCCGTCTGAGTAAGTGCTTATTGCTACCCCGTGACTTTTATGATCTCATTGCACAGAGTGGCACACATAAAACCGGCCCGAACCAGACTACGAACGTGAGTGAGAAGCATTACTAGCTTGTCAGTTTCTTTGCCACCTTCCAGCAGCAGTAGCATGTGAGTAGTGCATACGGGAAGTAGTCATTATAAATCATTTACTTACTCCATTGAAGAACGTGTGTTCATTGTTGAAGAATATGTGCGGTCTGAATCCATTAAAGTTGGTAGTGACACTTTTCATGAAAAGTTTCCTGAAAGTAATGTTCCTGCAAAATCAAAGATTCAGGATCTAGTGAGAAAGTGGCGTTCGAGATGTAGTGTTGTTAATTTAAAGAGAAATAAGGCACCAACTGTATGTACACCTGAAGTTATGGCAAATGTGATGGACACATTGAAAGAAGTCCCTGTAAGTCAACACAATGATTATCAAGCAATGTGGAATATCTCGCAGGTCGTGTCAACACATCCTTCATGGCTTACAAATGAAACCTTACCGTATGAGTGTTGTTCAGCAAATAAAAGAAGCGGACAAGGATAAGCGTACTCATTAGTGTAATTGGTTGCTGGAAAATGTCGCTGGGTCACACCTTGATCCCTTCCTCCTTTTTCCGACAGATGAAGCTCGGTTTCATCTGTCGGGTTATGTTAATTCACAAAACACAAGACATTGGGCTACAGAGAATACCCATCGCATACAGCAAAAGCTGTTACATGATTTAAAAATTGGTGTATGGTGTTTCTGGTAACAAAATTATCGGGCCATTGTTCTTCAACGAAACTGTCAACACATGTTTACTTGCAACTCCACAATGAATTTTTGGCTCTGTTAACTCCAAACAAAAAATGTTGTGCATATTTACAGTGAGATGGGGCAACTCCTCATACCTCGGATTTGTCCTTAGCTCATACACCTATTGATTTTACAGATGAGAGAGGACCATTAGTAAGGGCATGAGGCCACCCCACTCTCCTGACTTGTCACCATGTGACTTTTACCTCTGGGGATTTCTAAAGGATAGAGTCTACCACAACAATCCCAGAACACTTGACACATTAAAAAACAACATATGAGAAGAAAGTTCGAACATTCCTCAAAGAATACTGAAAAGTGTTTTCCTTAATATGCTTCAACGTGCACAACTTTGCTTGTATGTTGGTGAAGAACATTTTGAACACAGACTTTAAATTCCTTTCTAAAATATGCTTATTAAACTAATGAAAGTAAATCTGTTACTTAAACTGTTAATTACATAGTTAATAATGAAACTGTACAATAAAAATGTAAGAAAGTGATGATGTAGGTTGATTTTCTTCATTCCTTTCAGTGCAGGGGCCATTTTTGTGTGTGCCACTCTCTAGTATATTCACCTTTAAATGCTGTAACTCAGTGGCTTTCAAACTTTTTGAGTTGACGGATCCGTTGACCTGAACATAAACACCAGTGATTCTTGTCGCACATGACATATGGCTAGAAATGTGGGGTAAACAAGCTTAAGTTTTGAAAAACCAATAACAGTAGTTATTACTTCATTAATTATTGACATAATACATTTTAATCATCCTCTTATGTTATTACATCTCGTTCTTAAAGAAAATTAATGGGAAGAGTACGCTTGCTTCGTCGCCAATTCTTCTGATATCGGCACAAGATTGAAAACTGAGACTTGCATCTTTCTTAACATTCATTTGTGACATATTTTTCATGCTGATGACTGCCAATGCTGAGAAGCCTACCACACCTATAATATCGCAAAAGATATAAAAACTGGTAGGGCCTTGTTACCTACTTGCAGATACTCCTGCTTCAACAAACTCCAAAACTGAATTAGTGATGAGGAAACCAACTTTGATTTCTGTGTTAACTCTGAAGAAATATCAGTAAACTGATCTTTTTCTTCAGTGGTAACCGCTGATGGAAGTTCTGTACAGACGGCAGCCAACTGCGCTTTCCGCCAATTCTCTACGATCATCTACAGTTCGTCATTTGTGCCACAATGCTGTCTTCGTAGCCAGCAGTTCATCTGAGTAGAGATGAACATCAGAGAGAGCCAAGTGTGGGCTGTACGGTGGGTGATCAAACACTTCCCATCGAAAAAACTACAGGGGCATCTTCATTGCCACTGCAAAGTGCAGCCAAGAACTGTCGTGAAGGAAATGTGCGATGGGTATGTTATGTGGGGTTTGCATGAAATCACGTGACACCTTGCAACAGGACGCATACTTGATAATTGACACTATGATTCTAGGCAGCTTTAATTGCTCAGATCTGAAAAGACCAACATGATGCGATTGACAGGTGTACTGGAGACACTGTCCAACACATCAGTGCAAAGCTTTATCAGATATTTCCTGTTTCCATTTAGTGACCTATCGTATCTTACATTCTGAATAGCCCTCATATGTTGTGTATTCAAATGCACCACAAGCTGGTAACCAGTAGCTGCATATGTAGCCCTAGAAAGTGCTATCTACTATATAAATTGCTTTCAAACAATGGAAAATCCAGCATAGAATAATCATAATATAATGAAAAGGATAGAATAACCATAATATTATGAAAAGGATAGACTGCTACTTACCATAAAGCAAAGACAAGAAAAAGACTGTCAAACAAGTAAGCTTTTGACTAAAAAAGGCCTTCACTGTCATAGTCTCTGGCTGCTGAGTTGCATTTGTGAGTGAGTGAGAGTGAGAGTGTGAGTGTGAGTGTGAGTGTGAGTGTGAGTGTGAGTGTGAGTGTGAGTGTGTGTGAGAGAGAGAGAGAGAGAGAGAGAGAGAGAGAGAGAGAGAGAGAGAGAGAGAGAGAGAGAGAGAGAGATTATTCCAATGAAGACCTTTTTGTTTGACAGTACTTCTGTTGTGCCTGTCTGCAACACAGGATCTCCAATATATGGTCAGTAGCAATCTATCTATAATATTATTATATAAATTGTTTTGCTGTATTTCATTTATCTTCTTGTCCTTGAACTTAAACGTGCAGTAACGCAAAATATGCTCTTGTGAGTTAGCACTTTCTCCCGTCACTCCCTTCAATTTTCAAAATTAACGTTGTCTTTTTGCCCATAAAAGAGCACCGAATTTCTGAAAGATATGTTCCAAGATCTATTTTCCTGAAGAATGGAAGATCTTCATGATAGATATTGTCATGCATAAACTAAACATAAAAAATCAGAACTGCTTCACTGTGGTTATCTGTAGCTCCATCCAACTGAATAGAAAAATCATCTTTATCTTTCAGTTTTTCAACCAACTGATTATTAATGTCATCAGCCATATCGGGGTATTTGACAACTAACAGCATTGTCTGATAAAGGCAGACTTTCCAGTTACTTCGCAGCTGTTGTAATAACCACCACATCCAGAACAGCTGGTAAAATAAGGTCCTCCACTATGGAGAGATGTTTATTTGCTACAAAGTAGTCAACTTTGTAAGATAAAAGAAGAGGCTTTGTAGGAATCGTAGCCTATTTAGAGAAAGTTGTTCCTTCTGCCCCCCCCCCCCCCCCCCCTCACATCAATTATAACATGGGAAAACAGTTTTCGTTATGTTTAATACCAAGCTACCATGATTTAATTCCAAACATTGTTTCATTTTATTGCTGAACATGCTTTCAGTTGCTAGGACTTTCAAGTAAATGATGCTATAGTCCTGCTTTACTTCTGAAGGTACACCTAGAATCAAAGCTTGAGTAATTCTCATCATACTTCTGCACCAAATTTCAAGTAACTGTCATCGTACATCCTGCATTTTCCTCTATTCATATCCTGACAACTGCAGGACACCTTTGAAATAGCATGTAATTACATTTAAAAACCTGTCCAAGCTAATAGAGGAACAGATATCACAGAAGATAAAGAATAATTACAAACTAACTGCATTCAACAAAACTAACCAAGGTGATTATTTCTGTATAAAACCGAATGAGTCAATAGAATGATTTGACTGCCACCTACCCAACTGTTGACAAAACAAAACTAAATTTTGTCCCGCTAGATGTCACCACTAGCACACATCTTTTTCCTTTACTCAGAAAACAAATTATTATTTTTATGGCACCACACTTACGTCCCTACTGAAAGACTGCAGTTCCCTAGGAGCTATACTGCACAGTTCGATAATCCCTGCTCGAACACTTTTCTTACTTTCTATCATGATCATCTGCATGAACACCACTAATTTGCTGATGAATTTCATGAGTGTTGATGTATTTTGCACACAGGAAATGAATCACTGCGCAATTCACACATGTGGTAGGACTGTCAGTTAACTGGGGCATTTTTAATAAGTGTAAAAATGCTAAACACTAATGAATGCTTCGATCATGTCACTGCCAGTAGTGAGACAGTGCTGGGGATCAGAATGGACACATGTATCACTGACCACAACACTGTACCTGCCATATCTATACTCGGCAAACAACTTAAGTTTATGGCATAGGATGTTTTCATGTTACCACTTATTAGGGCTTCTTCCCATTCTGCTCCCATACAGTGCAAAGGAAGAATAACTCTTACATAACTCTAGGCACACAGTAAGCAGCTAATTTTGTCTCCCCAAGTCTATGAAAATAACGTCGAGGGTGAAGAAAAATTTGTGCACTCTGACTTCGCACCACAATTCTTCACATAACAGCAATACAAAAATGTGTGTCTCAAAAAATTTTCTTGCGCACTTTTCTGGCACTAAATGGATGCAGAAGATTGGCAGTCTCCCAACACTGTAATTACAAGTATGGTAAATACTTCTGTCTGCGTGTAGGAGTAGTGCTGTGCAGTTGGTGCAGTAGATAGGGTTTTGTGTTAGGACGCAGGAGGTCAAGGGTTTGATTCTGGGTCAAGGCATATTCGTTTTTATTTGCCGATTTCATTCTGCCATATAATACTGTAGTACACACAAGTTCTTACGTCACATGAATCCAACATTTACATGATACAGTGTTCAGACAAGACAGAAACAGACAGTTGAGGCGAATGGCCTGTCATACGACAGAATAACTACAAAAGCAATATCAATTATGAGATTCTAAAGGTGACTGCACAGTTAAATAACTTGACATCTGTGGTATCAACATTCAATACCATACTTGTTAGGGGTTGCAGTTAACAACCACGATCTGTATTAGTACCGCTGGACCCGTGAGATGCAATCAGTGCCACTCCGCGGCTTGTATTAAGTTATTAGCGAGCTCTTCTCCACTCTTGCTCGTGACGTTCAGTAAAAAAAGTAGCATAGCCTTCAGCTGATAGGAAGCAACCTCTAACAAGGTGCTTAGTAATGTGTGGCCTCAATAGCTGTCTGTTTATAATTATACGTATGCAGACAAGAAGAATCCTGTACAACCAGTTAAGTACAATATATATTATTTCTTAAAAACAACTTATTATTATTATTATTATTTTAGTCACTGAAGATCCAGACCATGCAGCCAGCACCTTATTGGCATTACTGACAAACCTGCTGTGATTTAAACGTTTCTATTTAGCACCGGCCACCGGTCAACATTGGTGACGGCTCGTTCGTCGTCACCGTAACATCTAGTAGCCATTTATACCACACTCATTACATCCATCAGCAACCAATGACAAGAATAATTTCCTTATTAATGACCACATGATGTTTACTTCGTTCTCAGAGCAGATGCTCAAAGGGGTAACTCTGCACATCTGAACAATGTGCAACCTGCCGGATCACACAGCTCTGGACTCTTCGCAACATGGCTGCATCCACAGATACAAGAGCAGCACGAAAATGTGCTATCAGTTCTTCCTCATGTGTCAGAGGAGTAGAACACACATGCTCTTTCAAGTGTCGCCACAAGAAGGAATCCAGGGGATTTAAGTCAGATGAACGCACAGGCCATTCGACTGAATCTCCCTGTTCAAATCATTTTCCGACAAATGGTCATTCTAAATACTGCCACACATTAATTCTAAAGTGTGAAGGTGCACCACCATTTTGGAACCATAGGCTCTGCCAAACATTAAGTGGAACATCTTTCAATGTATCAGGCAAATAGTTTGAGAGAAGTGAATGAATGCTTCATGCAGTCAACTGGTCGGGCATCACGTAGGGATCTAAACTCCTGCCTCCCAATATTCCAACCCACCAGACACTGATGCCAAAGAGAACTCGGTATCCACAGTCGTGATTGATGTGCAGGTTAAGATAACACTGACGGTGTGCACTGTGCATACTGATGACATCCCACAAGTGCTCGCTGCTTATGATGCTGTCATTGCCGTTCCGTTGTTGTTATTGTTGGAACCAATCACAGAATTTCATCTGCAGATGGCGATCTGTAGGATGCAGGTGTTGCATTAAAGGACAATGGTAGGGTGCAGCCCGTGCTCGCGCAGCACGTCAATGACCGTGCGTCAAAAAACACGCAGCTGCCTCGCTACGCTACGTGTACTTTGCTGGAGTTCTTGGAGGATGACCTCTGGAATAGCTTTCTCAGTAGCTGGAGTACGTTAAGTCTGTGGATGACCTCCATCACATGATATCAGTAGGATAGAACCTGTATTCTGAAGGTGGAGCTCCACACGATGAAACACATTTTCGTCTCGATGGTGTCGATATTATAATTATAATTATAATTAATAATAATAATAAAAATAAAAATAATAATAATAATAATAATAATAATAATAATAATAATAATAATAATAATAATAATCATCATCATCATCATCATCATCATCATCATCATCATCATCCCCCCCCCTGGAGGCCCGGGAAAAGAATAGGCCTCCGGCATGAACTGCCAGTTGTAAAAGGCGACCAAAAAAAAAAAAAACACTAATAGGGCTAACCCCCCTTTTAGTGCGATTAGTTGGTTCAGGACACAACTAAAGAAGCCTCGGACAAGTGCCGTCATGGTCGGGAACGACGCTTGAAACCTATGCCCGCCCACAATGGTAACGACACTGCTAGCCAACTGGAAAATGATTTAAATCCAAATAGAGATGTTTTGTAGGATATGCTTCCTGCAACCACCCTAGAAGAAAAACAAAGACAGAGGATGAGATGGTCAGATGAAGTTAATCGACACCTCATGTTCTGTTATTACCAAGCAACAAACCTAGGAACCAACACAACTGGATACAGATCACAAGTATACACAACATTTATTACCAGATACCCAGAATTAAAATTTTTAACAGAACAACGACTAGCTGATCAGATCCGTGTAATAATCAAAAATAACAGGATACCCCAGTCAGAATTAGAAAACATCAAACAACATGTACAACAAATACTGGAACAAAATAATGTGCAATCAGAAGAAGAAGAAGAAGAAGAAGAGGAAGATACAGTAATTGACTCAAACATCCCAGAGCAAACAAACAAAGAACACCAAGCATCAATTAAACAATCAGAGGAAAATGAAATCTTAAGAAAGCCACCAGAACAAGTACAAATAGAACACGAAGTGACAAACATGTTAGATACAGAAGAAAAATTTCGGCTAACATATATAGAATACGAAGACACAAATACAGACATTAGACCATTCTTGCATAGACCACCAAATAACCCACAAGTTGAAACAACAATAACAACTATCAACACAATCATACACAACAAAATAAATGAAAATACAACTATGGAAGAGTTACAACTACTGGTTTATATAGGAGCACTCACTACACTAAATATACACACTAGGCAGAGATCAGAACAAACCAACACACAGAAGAAACCCACAAAACCAGCATGGCAACACAGGCTACAGATCAGAATAGACAAACTGAGAAGAGACATCGGACAGCTAACACAATTTATAAGAAATGAAATATCAGACCAAAAACGAAAAAGGTTAGGTAAACTCTCACAACAAGAAGTGATAGAGCGATTAGATGAAAAGAAGCATAAATTACAAGCACTGGCCAAACGACCTAGAAGATACAGTAAAAGTGAATATAGAAGGAAACAAAATCAAACATTCAGCACAAACCAAAAGAAATTTTATCAGACAATTGATAACACACACATTAAAAGAGACAATCCACCAAACATAACAGACATGGAACACTTCTGGAGCAACATAATAGACACGCACAGTGGATACAAGCAGAACCAGACACATACAAGATGATACTACAAATGCCTGAAGTGATAATTTTGCAATATGAAGCCACCTGAGCAATTAATTCTACGCACAATTGGAAAGCCCCTGGAGAAGATAAAATAGCAAATTTCTGGCTAAAGCCCTTCACGACCTTTCCAGCAAACCTCAACCTCCTCTCATTGCACACAAACCCAGTCTCTCCCATCTACTCAATCTCCCACTTACAGTTCCACTCCCCCCAACACCTCAAAATTCTAGTGAACACAATCTGGAACCACATCACCCTAATTCAGTAGTTAACCTTACCTCCAAACCTCTCTCCCAATCCGAAACCTCTGTCCTATCCAAAGGCCTCACCTTCAGCCCCACTCCCAGGTTCAACCAAACAGCCAACGTCAAAGATTTACTGTCCTGCACTCGTACTCTCTGCTGGAAATATCACTTTGCCATGAAGAAAAATGATCCTAATCCTACTCCTAATGATCCAACTCCCCAAGACACTATCCAAATTGAACCCCGCCTGTAACAGTTCCATCCTCCGTCACAGTGGGACCCACCTCCTCTTCCTCAAAATCACCCTCTCCAAATCTTCCAGGAGTTTCTGACTTCCAGCCTTGCCTCTCAATCCTTCTTAAGAAACCTTAATCCTATTCCCAACATCACGACTGCCAAGCTATCCATGATCTGAAGGCTGACCGATCCATCGTCATTCTTAAGGTGGACAAGGGTTCCACGACCGTGGTACTTGATCGTCGGGAGTATGTGGCTGAGGGACTGCGTCAGCTTTCAGACGACACCACATACAAAGTTTGCCAAGGTAATCCCATTCCTGATGTCCAGGCGGAGCTTCAAGGAATCCTCAGAACCTTAGTCCCCCTACAAAACCTTTTACCTGCCTCCATCAACCTCCTGACCCCACCGACACCCCGCACCCCTACCTTCTACCTTCTTCCTAAAATTCACAAACCCAAACATCCTGGCTGCCCCATTGTAGCTGGTTACCAAGCCCCCACAGAACGTATCTCTGCCTACGTAGATCAACACCTTCACCCCATTACATGCAGTCTCCCATCCTTCATCAAAGACACCAACCACTTTCTCGAACGCCTGGAATCCCTACCCAATCTGTTACCCCCGGAAACCATCCTTGTAACCATTGATGCCACTTCCTTATACACAAATATCCCGCACGTCCAGGGCCTCGCTGCAATGGAGCACTTCCTTTCACGCCGATCACCTGCCACCCTACCTAAAACCTCTTCCCTCATTACCTTAGCCAGCTTCATCCTGACCCACAACTGCTTCACTTTTGAAGGCTAGACATACCAACAATTAAAGGGAACAGCCATGGGTACCAGGATGGCCCCCTCATATGCCAACCTATTCATGGGTCACTTAGAGGAAGCCTTCTTGGTTACCCAGGCCTGCCAACCCAAAGTTTGGTACAGATTTATTGATGACATCTTCATGATCTGGACTCACAGTGAAGAACTCCAGAATTTCCTCTCCAACCTCAACTCCCTTGGTTCCATCAGATTCACCTGGTCCTACTCCAAATCCCATGCCACTTTCCTTGATGTTGACATCCATCTGTCCAATGGCCAGCTTCACTCGTCCGTCCACAAAACCCCCACCAACAAGCAACAGCACCTCCATTATGACAGCTGCCACCCATTCCACATCAAATGGTCCCTTCCCTACAGCCTAGGTCTTCATGGCAAATGAATCTGCTCCAGTCCTGAATCCCTGAACCATTACACCAACAACCTGAAAACAGCTTTCGCATCCCGCAACTATCCTCCCGACCTGGTACTAACCAGAGCCACTTCCTCATCCCCTCAAACCCAGAACCTCTCACAGAAGAGCCCCACTTGTGACAGGATACTTCCCGGGACTGGATCAGACTCTGAATGTGCCTCTCCAGCAGGGATACGACTTCCTAAAATCCTGCCCCGAAATGAGATCCATCCTTCATGAAATCCTCCCCACTCCACCAAGAGTGTCTTTCCGCCATCCACCTTATCTTCGTAACCTCTTGGTCCATCCCTATGAAATCCCCAAACCACCTTCCCTACCCTCTGGCTCCTACCCTTGTAACCGCCCTGGGTGTAAAACCTGTCTCATGCACCCTCCCACCACCAGAGCCACGTGTGAAAGCACCAACGTGATTTACCAACTGACCTTCCTGCACTGTGAAGCTTTCTATGTGGGAATGACTTGCAACAAACTGTCCATTCGCATGAATGGACACAGGCAGACTGTATTTGTTGGTAATGAGGATCACCCTGTTGCTAAACATGCCATGGTGCATGGCCAGCACATCTTGGCACAGTGTTACACCATCCGGGTTATCTGGATACTTCCCACTAACACCAACCTGTCAGAACTCCGGAGATGGGAACTTGCCCTTCAGTATATCCTCTCTTCTCATTATCCGCCAGGCCTCAACCTCCGCTAATTCCTGGAAATTGAAATAAGAACACCGTGAATTCATTGTCCCAGGAAGGGGAAACTTTATTGACACATTCCTGGGGTCAGATACATCACATGATCACACTGACAGAACCACAGGCAACAGAGCATGCACAATGTCGGCACTAGTACAGTGTATATCCACCTTTCGCAGCAATGCAGACTGCTATTCTCCCATGGAGACGATCGTAGAGATGCTGGATGTAGTCCTGTGGAACGGCTTGCCATGCCATTTCCACCTGGCGCCTCAGTTGGACCAGCGTTCGTGCTGGACGTGCAGACCGCATGAGACGACGCTTCATCCAGTCCCAAACATGCTCAATGGGGGACAGATCCGGAGATCTTGCTGGCCAGGGTAGTTGACTTACACCTTCTAGAGCACGTTGGGTGGCACGGGATACATGCGGACGTGCATTGTCCTGTTGGAACAGCAAGTTCCCTTGCCGGTCTACGAATGGTAGAACGATGGGTTCGATGACAGTTTGGATGTACCGTGCACTATTCAGTGTCCCCTCGACGATCACCAGAGGTGCACGGCCAGTGTAGGAGATCGCTCCCCACACCATGATGCCGGGTGTTGGCCCTGTGTGCCTTGGTCGTATGCAGTCCTGATTGTGGGGCTCACCTGCACGGCGCCAAACACGCATACGACCATCATTGGCACCAAGGCAGAAGCGACTCTCATCGCTGAAGACGGCACGTCTCCATTCGTCCCTCCATTCACGCCTGTCGCGACACCACTGGAGGCGGGCTGCATGATGGGACGTGAGAGGAAGATGGCCTAACGGTGTGCGGGACCATAGCCCAGCTTCATGGAGACGGTTGCGAATGGTCCTCGCCGATACCCCAGGAGCAACAGTGTCCCTAATTTGCTGGGAAGTGGCGGTGCAGTCCCCTACGGCACTGCGTAGGATCCAACGGTCTTGGCGTGCATCCGTGCGTCGCTGCGGTCCGGTCCCAGGTCGACGGGCACGTGCACCTTCCGCCGACCACTGGCGACAACATCGATGTACTGTGGAGACCTCACGCCCCACGTGTTGAGCAATTCGGCGGTACGTCCACCCGGCCTCCCGCATGCCCACTATACGCCCTCGCTCAAAGTCCGTCAACTGCACATACGTATGCCACGGCAAACTGGCTGACACTGACGGTGGCGGTGCACAAATGCTGCGCAGCTAGCACCATTTGACGGCCAACACCGCGATTCCTGGTGTGTCCGCTGTGCCGTGCGTGTGATCATTGCTTGTACAGCCCTCTCGCAGTGTCCGGAGCAAGTATGGTGGGTCTGACACACCGGTGTAAATGTGTTCTTTTTTCCATTTCCAGGAGTGTAGAAACAGTAGATCACATCACAAGTGGATGTACAATACTAGCAAATACAAAATACCCCCGAAGACACGACAATGAAGCAAAAAATAATACATCAACAGCTTGCCTTACAACATAAACTTATAAAACAACACGTTCCCACATACAAGTATGCACCACAAAATGTACTGGAGAATGATGAATGCAAATTATACTGGAACAGAACCATTATAACAGATAAAACACCATCACATAACAAACCTGACATCATACTCACCAAAAAGAAGAAGAAATTAACACAACTAATCGAAATATCCTTACCCAATACAACAAATATACAGAAGAAAACAGGAGAAAAAATTGAAAAATACATCCAGCTGGCTGAGGAAGTCAAGGACATGTGACATCAGGAGAAAGTTCACATTATACCAATTATACTACCAACTACAGGAGTCATACCACACAATATCCACCAGTACATCAACGCAATACAGCTACATCCAAATGTATATATACAACTACAGAAATCCGTAATTATTTATACATGTTCAATTACCCAAAAGTTCCTAAATGCAATGTAACATATACCGTACAGTTAAAAGGAAGTCATGCTTGATCAAGGTCTGCGTCACTTTCCATTTTTAACCAGACATAACGTCTGAGAAAGGAATATAATAATAGTAACAGATGGGGATACTTACTAAAATGTCATGTGCTTATCAGATTCAGTGTTGAAAGGCATAATTAGTGGTTCCATGATGATAATATAGACAAATGGTAATTGAGTTTGGAAATTATTTCCAAAGCACACTGCTAGCACTATTGGTGGTGTAAAGCCCTATAAAAATGTTGTGGACGTGAACGTGGCAATAATAATAGTTGGTACTAATCGATGAGACCAATGGGGAATGGTACACAGAAAACAAGATTGGAATTTAAGAGATGGAGTGGTGTGAAACAATTTGTGTCCATGATATGCAATAGGCTTCTTTAAAAGCTGACCAATGAAAATGACTGTACTTACATTCCTGCTTTTGTAATACGTAAGTGCAAATGTTTTGTAGCAGACCCACTGTAATCCCTGTATGATAATTAAGACGCCACACACCATACCACGCAGACTATATTTAGCAAATGAAAACACATAGGCCTTGACCCAAAATCGATCCCTCAACTTCCTACATGCAAACCCATAATGCTATCCACTGTCTCAACTACACAGCACTACCCCTGTAAGCTGAAAGTAGTAGTTACTGTACATGTAATTACAGTGTTGCCGGACTACCAATCTACTGCTGGAAATTTGTGCCAAATGAAATTTTGCAAGAGACACTTTTGTATTGCTCGTATATGAGGAATCTCGTAGTGAGGTCTGAATGTGCGAATATTTTCTTCACCCTGTATAGGGGGTCATAGTATATTCCTATATTTCTCACTTCGAGCCAGTTCTACTATATTTTGTGTGATAGTTGGCATCTACAAGGCACAGCAAGAAGGTAACTGTGTTCTGACCATAATGGGCTGTAGTTTTCTGGATTTGAAGGTTGACAACACAGTGTGGTAGAGGCAGATCCCCTGACAAGAGTGAACATTGCAGGAACACCGTAGTACGTAACTTACGTAGTAGTGTCCAGTTGCCTGAAAGATGGTGGTAAGAAATCCTTCCAAGTGCGAACAATGTGCTGTGCTCCGCTTTCTACACACAGAAGGAATAACACCAACAAAAATTTGTTCACGAAAAAAAATGGTTTATCGAGGAGTTGTTTCAAACAGAAAGAGTTTGTTTAAGTTGTGTAGGGAGTTCGGTGGAGGCAGAACAAATATTCATCATGAACAGAGGAGGGAAGACCATCCATCCTGACTGGGGGAGTTGGTGCAAGAAATTGAGGAAACTGATTGTAAAGACTACCAATTGATAGTGGATGAAATTTCTGCAATGTTTCCAGAACTCTCCAGAAGTCTGTTGTATGACAAATTCACAAAAACTGTGTGCAAGGTGGGTCCCAAAACAGCTGACAGAATAGCACAAGAAAAATCGGGTCAATAGCACCTGTGAGTTTCTCGAGCAACTCTGTCAGGAAGGTGAGAATTTTTTGAGCTCTACTGTGACTGGAGATGAAATGCGGGTGGTTCATTATGTGCAAAAGATAAAAAGACAGTTGTTACACTGGCATCACACTAACCCAATCTACCAGAAAATTCAGAACCACAATATTAGGCAAAAAAATCATGGCCTCATTGTTCTAGAATAGAAAAGGCCCAACTGTGGTTTAATATTTGCCTCAGGGAGACTATCAGTGTGCAACAATATTGCGAGAGCCTTAAAAAAAGTCAAAAGGAGCAATCAAAGCAGAAGGGGGATAATTATGGGGGAAGAAGTGTGCTTGTTGCATGACAACACCCATCCTCACACAGCCTCCTTAGATAAGGAGGTGCCCTTGGACTCATTTGGTCGCGATGTTCTGAACATCTCCCTACTCCCCTGACTTGGCATCCTCAACTTACCATCTTTTTACCTCCTTGAAGGCACACACATGTGGAATTAATTTTTCAACTGACAAGCAGGTACAGAAAGAGGTTCTGAAGTGGGGGAATGAGATAGCAGGAGTGCTCTTCAAGAAGGGTGTAAAGAACCTTGTGTCACAGCCCACCATATGCATTGAATGGGATGGCAATCATGTGGAAAAATAGAAAATAGTCAGCAAGTGCAACAACAATATCCTCCACTTTCTGTTATTAAAAAAAAAATCTAGTACACTTACAAGGTGTACAACTTTGCTTACGTTGTTTGCCGACAGATGGCGACAACGGAAAGTAGCGGTCCAAAGAAACGGATCGCAGATGTCAGGCACTTAGTTGATTTGTGTCTGCTTCGTAAAGTTGTTGTTGATTGAAAATCTCAATTTACGAGCCTAATTCTCATCATTTGCAGGTGGTGTTACTGTTTTGTTTGAATAGGAAGAAAACAGTGGCTGAGTCTCATCGAATGCTCTCAAAAATGTATGGTAAGGATGATGTTTGTGAAAGAACGTGTCATTAGTGGTTTTGACACTTCAAGAATGGTGATTTTAATGTCACAGACTGGCATAATGGTGGAAGAGAATGTTTTTGACGATGCAGCATTGGATACATTGCTGAGTGAAAACTCACGTCAAACTCAAGAAGAATTGGCACGATTAGTGGGAGTGACACAGTACGCCATTTCAAAAAGTCTCAAAGCTATGGGCACGATTCAGAAAGAAGGAACTTTGGTCCAGTGTGAGCTGCAACCAAGAGACATTGAACGGCATTTGCGTTTGTGAACATTTGCTTCAGAGGCAAAAACTGAAGGGATTTCTGCATTGCATTGTGACCGGGGACAAAAAATGGGTTCATTACGATAACCCTAAACGCAAAAAATCATGGGGATATCCCATCCATGCTTCCACGTCAATGGCCAAATTGAATATTCACGGCTCCAAGATCATGCTCTGCATTTGGCAAGACCAGTTCGGTGTCGTGTACTATGAAGTGTTAAAACCAAGTGAAACAATCACAGGTGCTCATTATCGAATGCAATTAATGTGTTTGAGCAGAAGACTGAAAGACAAATGGCCGCAATACAGTGAGAAGCACGATAAAGTGATTTTGCAGCACGACAACGCTCGACCCCACACTGCAAAAGACGTAAAAATGTACTTGTAAATGTTAAAACAGTAAGTCCTATCCCACCTGCCATATTCTCCAGACATTGCTTCCTCTGACTATCACCTGCTTACATCAATGGATCATGGCCTGCTTGACCAACACTTACGATCTCATGAAGCAGTCACAAATTGGATTGATTCGTGGATTGCTTCAAAAGATGAACAATTTTTTCGATGCAGGATTGGTACACTGTCCGAAAGATGGGAGAAAGTAGTGGCCAGCACAGGAAAATACTTTGAATGATACATTTGTAACCAATCTGTTTCATTAAAGCCTCAAATGTTAGTGAAAGCAAAGTTGTACACCTTGTGTTTTCTGAACGTGTTCAACTGGCTACCAATTCAGGTTTATGAGCATTTGCATTACACTTTGTCATATGTCAGACAAACTGCCCTTCTTCTATTAAGTTTAGTATGTCCCAATTGCACTATTCAGTACAGATCCTAGAAGCCTGACTAATATCATGTGAGTATTTTGTATCCAATTTGTTTTGTAGGCTTACTGCATTTTCCCAGTATCCAACTCATTAATAGAACTGTGCCACCTGCTTCACCTATGACGAAGCCTGTGTGATCATTCCATTACATATTGCCACAAACTGTTTCATCCTGGTATTTGAATGAGAGTACCTCCAGATGTGACTCACTGCTGTTGTAGTCACAGGATACTACACTATTCCGTTTTGTGAAGTGTACACTTTTACATTTTCAAAAATGTGATTCAAGTTGTCAGTGTTTCTGATATCTCATCAGAATCTAAATGAATATTTGTGCAGTTTTTATCAGAAAATATTTTACTCCAGGTACTGCCATTACATGCAAAAAGTCTGAGATTACTATTGATATTGTCTGCCAGGTCATTAATATACAACATGAGCAGCAAAGATCCCAGTACATTACCCTCAATCACATCGGGACTGACTTTTACCTCTCTCAGTGCCTATCGGCTGACATTGTAGGCATTCACTCACTGACAAGTAGGAAATGTATTTTGATACAGTTATCTGTGGATTCTTTGGTGGCTAAATAGCCCTACTCCGGATCCACAGATTCTTCCCAGTAATTACATACACAGTTGGTGTTGACCGAACAGTGTGATAGGTTTGTTCCTCTCAAGTGCTCTTGTTGTCTTCTGCAATCTGTCTTCCTATGCTCCAGCAATTTTCTCTGCTTTTCAAAATTAAGTGTTCCTGAGTGAACGATTTGTCACCATTTGGTTCTATCTAGGACTGCAGTCTCGCAATCATTTGTGTTTATTTGACATTTTGTCATATTTGACTTGAGGACATCTTTATGTAATTTTGTTTGCCCTCCCCGATTGTGTCGGCCTTTCTTCAATTGGGAGAATACAATTTGCTTCAGTGCTGGTGGAGTCTGTTTATTTCAAAATGCTGTTGTTTGTTCGCCGATCCTGCCACTTTAGTTTCAGTATTCTCCTTAGGCAGCTTTGGTGGTATTTTTGTAAGGACTTTAAGTGAAACCTGTAGGTGGTCGAGGTTTCACATCCATAAACAAATGTAGGCACAATAACAGCACTGTAGAATGTAAGCTCAGTTTTAGCACCCACATCACCATTATCAAACATCCTTTTCAAAAGACGAGCATATGCAGTACTTGCACACTTCAGTTGTGTTGAATTTCTGCATCTATATTCGAATTTGCAGAAAGATGACTTCCCAAGTAAGGAAAATACAATCTCTAGAGGTGTTCCATCAACTGTGACAAGCAGAGCTGCTGCAGTGGAATTTGGGGCTGGCCGATATAGGACTTTCGTTTTGTCTATGTCGAGCTCCAGACCAATGGATTTGTATGCCAGACTGAATGCATTTAGGGTATTTTGTAGATCCTCCTCTGTGTTTGCCAAGGTAACATTATCATCAGCATACTGAAGTTCGTTGACAGCTGTTGTGGTTTTTGCTTTCAGCTCAGAGTTCGATAAGGTCGAATAGCTTACCATCAGTCCTATAATCTACCTCAACACACAATGGTAGGTTTTTCTTAACACGGTGAAGTACAGTTCCCACAAATACTGAGAATAGGCTAGGTGCAATAACACATCCCCTGTTCTTCAGATTTTTCTTGCATTCGTCTTGGACTAAAAATCGTATCCACCATGCCTTGATTAGGTTTAAAGCCGCACTGAGTTTCACGTAGGGTTTTTTCAGCCAAAGGGGGTAGTTGGTTGGAGAGAATCCTAGCAAGGATCATTCCAGCTGTTGAGAGCAGTGATATTCCTCAGCAGTTTCCACAATGGGTCTTATCGCCTGTTTTGAATATAGTATTACAGCAGTGTCACACAAATCTACTAGTATTGTCTCCATTTTCCATATCTTGGTAATAAGGATGTGAAAGTTTTTGATTAATTTGGTGCCACAATTATTAAATAGTTCAGCTGGGATTCCAGCCAGTCCAGGAGCTTTGTTATTCCTCCATTGGTGGATACCTTCTTCAATCTCTTGAAGCGAAGGGGCATCACTCATATGGTCTTGAATGGGGTTACGTGGTACTTTTGTAAAAACATCCTCATGCAACTCTCAATCTCTGCCCAGAAGTTCTTCAAAGTGCTCCATCTATCGAGAGCCGACAGATGCCGAGTCTTTAAAAAGTCGTAAAGCATCTTTAGATCAAAGCGGCTTTACGCCTTTTATGGAGGGGCAATAGATCACTTGCTGCTAAATTTTTCATTTCGATTGATTTTATAGTCCACTATTGGTTTTTGAGAGCTCTGGTTTTCCTTTGAGCATCCGGTGTGTATATACAGACAAGAAAGAAAAAATTCTCAGATTTTCCCAGCTCAAAACAGAATTTTTCCGCAGTATCCTGGGTGAAAGTACATTTTTTCTGTGAAAAGTGATAATATACTTTCCCTTAGTGCTGTAAAACTTATCAACCTTTTGAATGATAAAGGTTTATACACCAGCGCAGAGCTTCCCAGCATCTTAGGAAGGAGGGGGGGGGGGGGGGGGGGGGGGGGGGGGGGGAACAGTGTTTTGGACAGATTATTGATGCATGGCAACATCTTCCATGCATATTTTCGTATTATGGACATATGAAAATGAATTATTCCACCAAATACACCACAGTAGCTTCCAAAACACTGAAATCAACATTAAGCTGCACAGTGCACTTCTGGCACCCAATTGTAGCTCATGTCACACACTCTTGCCAGTCGATGACAGGGAATATTCAAAGCACAGACAGCCAATAGCAACACCACTGTTAAGTAGTGAGAACACACAAATAGGAAAAGTTAACAGTTTAAATTAATATACATACATTATTAGCTACAAGAAAAGTTAAGCTTCCACATATACTACTGGTCGCAAATAATTTTTTGTTGCTTCCGCCCCCCCCCCCCCCCCCCCCCCTCTCCCCCTCCTCCACTGCCACCTGCCAGGGTGCGGTTAGGCAGGATTCTAGGTGCACAGTTTCAATTTCAGAAGCTGAATATTTCTGAGAAGTATGATTATTAATGTCACTGCTGAGCAGCAAACATTTTGTGGGTTGACTGACTGAATACACATTCCACTGAGCACTTCAAAAAGCCAATTATATGTGAAATTGCTCACGAACTCACCTTCCACCTTTTTCTTTTTCTTTTTTTGAGTGTGATTATACTTTTTTTGCCACTGTTGTCACATAATTTGTAATCTATGAAAGAACTGAAATAAATATGAAAAACTAACCTTGAAACTTGGTCTTTTCTATGTGTTACCTGTTAAGATATTTCAAACACAAATGTGCCAGGAAACTTTTAAATAATGGCATAAACTGATGGTCGTCTGGGCTCAAAATTTTTCTAAGTGACTGTTCTCAAAGTGTTAAATTTTGAAAATAGTGTCAAATGCTCTGTAATTTAAGAAATTCATTGCACATTCTCACACATAACATACTTTGTTTTGTGTAAAAAAGGAAATTTATTTTGAAAATATCACTTCTCAAACCACCACTGCAATATTTTCCTGCAGTTGGTTAGATACGTAATCAGTCATGATGTCACATTCATCAAAAGCAATCTGCTGATAGAAACTATTGGACATAGCATCTTAAAGCCTTTGGCACATTTTGCTATAGTCAGACTTGTCCGTGTGCACTGTGTTTTGTTGTAGATGGTGCATTTTCTTTGCAAGTGAAGTTTTATTTTGGCGTTACTCTCTTTTTCACATTTTATTGCTGCAGTATTACTCTGCAGTGATGACCTAAAAGTAAAATTCTCTGTTAGAGTATCAATTGTAACCAGACAAAATTACAAAAATTTAACTGAAAGTCAAACCAACGAAAAATTCCCGGAATTCTATAAAATGTCTGGGTTTTCCCAGATGAAAAATTTCCCACATTTTTCCTGGATTTTCCGACTGTCCCGGGACAAATACACCCTACTGATATGCAACATAAACAGGAAGGGTCCCAAAACACTTCCCAGGGGCACGCTTGAAATTACTTATGTATCTCTCAGTGGCTATCCATCCAAGACAACACACTGCATCCGCAATCTGGTCACAAATTTTGTTTGATACCCTGTATGATTGTACTTCCATTAACAAGCATAGATGTGGTACAGTCATATGCTTTCTGGAATATGGTACAGACATAGGAAACACTCCTTGTATCAACCTCTGGTCACCCCGAAGCCTGATTTTTGTGAGTATAACCTGTAACAGTGCCAAATATTAGAGTTGGAACTCAAATGGTGGCAACTATTTATACACTACTGATACAAAGAGTTACATGTTTGCACCTGCAACTGTCCTTCAAAGTAGTCACCAGCGCTGTGTAGAACCTGCTGCCAGTGAGGTGAAAGGCGTAGTATACCGTTAGCAGAGCCTGTTCTGCTGATGGTGGGAATGGAGTGGCCTAAAGTTATGGTGATTCTCGTGTACGTCTGTGATGGTGTTATCCTAACGCATTACATTCCTCCACGACAGACCATCAATGCACAGTATTATTGTTTGTTTTTGGAGCATCACCTGCTACCAGCTTTGCGAAAGAAGCGGCGGCACTTTCTGTGCAACCCACCCATCATTTTGGATGACAATGCGCGGCCACATACAGCACAAGCTGTGGCTGCTCTGTTCTAAGGATGGGACTGGGAAGTACTGTACCATCCACCATACTCCCCAGACTTAACTCCTTGTGACTTTGATTTGATTCCGAAGATTAAGGAACCACTTTGTGGCATTCACTTCAGAACTGTTCCAGAGATTCGACAGGCCGTAGATAACCCCATTCGCACCATCAACAGAACAGGCTATGCTAACGGTATACTACGCCTTCCACATGCTGGTTACTACTTTGAAGAACAGTAACAGGTGCAAACATGTAACTCCTTTGTATCAATTGTGAGTAAATAGTTGCAACTCTTTAAGTTCCAACCCTCGTACTTGACAACTCTGATAACTAAAAGAGTGTTAATGACAAGTAACTTACCGAAACACAAGAGAGAACATTCGGCTACTGTGCGGATTGACACCAGGGGCATACAGCTCGAGTAGACTGTGCAGTTCTCCAAGAGATTGGAACACCGCAGCCTCCATATTAGCTGGCATATAGACTGGCATGTCGAAATTGGCTAGCCGCAGTTTTCTGAGTGAAGTGTCACACTGTTTTAGCAGAGGCACAATACACCTGCAAGTAAGTGACACATTATTTTTATTTTTTAATTACACACACACAATACAAGGCTTGCATATAAGACTACCAAGAACTACGGACTAAGGAAGATGAGAAAGAAGAGGGAATAGCAACTTCAGAGAATGAAGCGGACCAACTCATGTATCAAGGAGATGACTTGACCCTAAGAGAGATACAAGAGGCTCTGAAACAAATTAAGTAAAGAAACACAGTTGGACTGGAATCAACACAGCACTCCTCAAATACAAATGATTAAAGTTACAACTGAGGCTCTTCCTCCTCTCAAATAAATGCTGGAAGACAAGGAGTGTACACAAATCATGGAAGCCATGTGACGTGATCCCATTGTACTAAAAAGGGGGAAGAAGTGTCTGTGATAACTGCATAAGAATAAACATACTGTTTGGTTCTTACCAACTGTACACAAGAATTACTAACAACAGAATGAGAAAGACAGGTGACACCCTCCCAGTGGAGGAATAAAACGGCTTTAGAAAGGAATGGTCTGATAGTGGCAATATTGCTATTTCATGTCACTCCATTGAACGGAGACAAGGACACGAGCTGCAAACGCACATCACATTTATAGATTATGAATAGATTTTTGACTGTGTGAACAGAAGCAAACTTTGGAACATCTTGGAAAATGATAATATATGAGACTTTGAATACCCATAACAGTTTGTATCAGCACACAAAAATTACAATAAATGAGTGGAAAAATAAGATAGAACCAATACAGAACAACACACAAGTGAGACAAGGGTGTGGCCGTTCACTTACTATACTGAATATATGAGATGTGATCACAGAGTAATGGGAATTTTTGTTCTTAAAGAATCTTCGTTATTCATCAACATTGTCCCTTTTAAAGCAATCCCCCTCAGATATAATACACTTGTGCCAGTGCTTTCTCCAATCTTGGTTTCGCAGTCCGCTTTCCGTTATGGTTCTCAGCTCCTTCAGCAATTCTGTTTTTAACTCATCAGTGGTTCTCTTTGGCCTCAGGAATAGAGAGAAGTCACTGGGGACCACGCCCGTTGAATACGGTGGCTGAGGCATCCTAATGGTTTTATCATGATGCAATTTCTACATGTGGTTTTGCCATAATTCTGGTCTGTTTCTTTATACTGATCCACACTATGACACATAACTTTCAGGTAGTGTTCCTTATTGACTGTATGACCATAAGGCAGGAACTCTTGATGCACCGTCCCATTGTGATCGAAGAAAACACTGAGAAAAACTTTCACATGTGATCAAAGTTGTCTTTTTTTTTCAGTATTTGCTCTTCAGGTTGTTTCCTTTGGGGTGATGGGGCCCCAGACTCCTCCTAACCCACACCCAGTTGCCCCTCCCATCGTGCACTGCTGTCTGGCTTTAGCTGCCACAGAGTCTGGTCATATGTGTGTGTGTGTGTGTGTGTGTGTGTGTGTGTGTGTGTGTGTGTGTGTGTGTGTGTTTTCGACAAAGGTCTTGTTAGCTGAAAGCTTGTTTTGTGACAGTCTTTTTGTTGTGCCTATCTCCGTCTCACCAAAACAAATCAGACAAGCAAGTGAGATATTTCGCTATTTCACTATCAAGAAACATATTCATACATGGATATGAAATATTTGTACATGACTTGAATGAATAATTTGATTCACTGCACTTCATTGCCCAAATTACTACAGGCTTCAGGCATTCATTTCCCAACAATTATGATTTAACTGTTGGTGAAGATGGGAAGTTTGAAGCTTCATATGTTTCTGAATTTGAGTGGAAATCTTTAGAAGGTGAAATTAAATCATCCACACTTTGGAATGTTCCTGTGATTGGTTTTAAAAACGCAGCTGGCATCCTCGCTGTTTCATCAATGGAATGTGTTTCTACCCTTAAAGAAAAGGAAAATGTGTTGGTATTATTTTTTGTAATACTCTTGGTAATTAATACAAACCCCCAAAATTAATTTTTAAAAATAATTACTGGCACTTCTGCTGTTTACAAGGTATGCAAATTACTGCTCTCAGACACATGCTACGACTACAAACTATATCTCAAAACAAGAAATTTTGCGAGTACTTTTTTTAACAGTTTTCCCAGAACTGGTCAGCTGTTTGCATTTTGCACATGTTAGGAGCCTAGAAGTCAGACAACGTGCCTCCAGATGGATGATTCAATGCCTTCCTGTCATTGCCAACGTTATATCGAGTAAAGGTAATTATTATAACAGTTTCTGTACAGTGTGCCAGATGGGTTCCGTAATGTACTTAAACGTAGTTCCAGTTTCGAATTTGACCTGTCGGTGGCACATCTCTCCCATCACGTAACCCAGCTCCGCAGCCCAGCATACACCACACAGAATTTGAATTATGTGGTCCATAATCCATACTTTTAAGCTGAAATCATCTTGCACATACATAATGAAAGTGCTCACAACATTACGAGTTTTGCAACTTAATTTGTGTGTAACATGGTGTTAAGGGCAGTGCCCAAGTAATGTACCTTTAACTTTGTTACCTTTATTGTTATTCTTTTGACTGTAAAGCACCTCAACTTTCTGGCAAATTTTCACAATTTCGAACAACTGTGACTGCACGATTATCTTTCACAGTTTGCTTTATCGTTAACCATTTGTTTCATTTTGTACCTCGCCTTCCCGATAAATTTTAACACTCGTTTCCTCAAATACTAAACAATAATTACTATCTCAGTAAGTTATATATACCTTTCATATGGGCTTTTAATGCCGCTTCTCCCAACATCGTTACATATAAATATATAGTTCTGGCGATACTGGCCATGACCTCCCTCTTCTGTGTGGATGCACACACATTCGGCGAACTCTTATAGGACTTGGAAGAATGTCTTCCACGAGTAATGAGTGTGTTGGGGTGGGACACTATAAATATAGTGTGTGAACATACATGGTCAGAGTGTGAGTCTTGCGGGAGGCATGTGCGAGATAGTCCCTGCAGTCGCCCTATCATCTGCGCCCGGGGTGGCTCAGATGGATAGAGCGTCTGTCATGTAAGCAGGCGATCCCGGGTTCGAGTCCCGGTCGGGGCACACATTTTCACCTGTCCCCGTTAATCTATATCAACGCCCGTGTGCAGCTGATAGTATTAATATAATTCTAATTTCATCACAGCTTTAATTCCGCCAGTACCTTGTCTCCTACCATGTTATGTTCATATTGTCGCGGTCACAGTTGGCTAAATTCACAATATCCAGGTATTTTAAGCACAATTTTAAAAATACACGTGTTCTGCAGTGTTTCTAGAAAAAATGTGTTAAAAGTAGGGATGTTCAATAAATCAGAGACTGATACTTTGACACAGATATTTTCTTGTCACAGGTTTACTATTCAGTTACGGTTCCTGCGCCCCTCACCACCACTGCCGACATATAGTATCTCCCAGTACTGGCACTGCAGTAATGTGTTTACATACAGAAAATGGTGTGAGTTGCCAGTACTATGTGTAATTGTACCCCACACTCTGTTCTACATGCCTGAGGTGGGGACAGCCTCACCCTTCTCGTCTTATACGTCACACAGCTGCGCATCCCACGTATCACCTTTGGTCTTCGACATGTATATGGATTCTTTCTTTCACCTTTTTAACTTCGACAAGTTAACTAGTTTTTAAACTTGAATATAACTGCCAGCCCAAAAATAAGGACTAATTACGACTGTAATTTAAAAAAAAATAAAAAATAAAAAAAACTGCAAAATAAGCACTTTAAAGGACTTTCATTAACAGCATAAAAATTAAATACTTTTAAGCACTTTTAAGAAACGTATGAACTCTGATTAAATACACTACTGGCCATTAAAATTGCTACACAAAGAAGAAATGCAGATGATAAACGGGTATTCATTAGACAAATATATTATACTAGAACTGACATGTGATTACATTTTCACGCAATTTGGGTGCATAGGTCCTGAGAGATCAGTACTCAGAACAACCACCTCTGGCCGTAATAATGGCCTTGATACGCCTGGGTATTGAGTCAAACAGAGCATTGATGGCGTGTACAGGTACAGCCGCCCATGCAGCTTCAACACAATACCACAGTTCAACAGTAGCGACTGGCGTATTGTGACGAGCCAGTTGCTCAGCCATCATTGACCAGAGGTTTTCAACTGGTAAGAGATCTGGAGAATGTGCTGGCCAGGGCAGCAGTCGAACATTTTCACTATCCAGAAAGGCCCGTACAGGACCTGCAACATGCGGTTGTGCATTATCCTGCTGAAATGAATGGCAGAGCCACGGGCCGTAACACATCTGAAATGTAGCATCCACTGTTCAAAGTGCACTCAATGCGAAGAAGAGGTGACCGAGATGTGTAACCAATGCCACCCCAAACCATCATGCCGGGTAATACGCCAGTATGGCGATGACGAATACATGCTTCCAATGTGCGTTAACTGCAATGTCACCAAACACGGATGTGACCATCATGATGCTGTAAGCAGAACATGGATTCATGCGAAAAAATGATGTTTTGCTATTTGTGCAGCAAAGTTCGACATTGAGTGCACCATTGCAGGCGCTCCTGTCTATGATGCAGCGTCAAGGGTAACCACAGCTGTGATCTTCGTGCTGATAATCCATGCTGCTGCAAACGTCGTCGAACTGTTCGTGCAGATGGTTGTTTTCTTGCAAACGTCCCCATCTGTTGACTCAGGGATTGAGACGTGGCTGCACGATCTGTTACAGCCGTGCGGATAAGATGCCTGTGATTTCGACTGCTAGTGATACGAGGCCTTTGGGATCCAGCACGGCATTCCATATTATCCTCCTGAAACCACCGATTCCATATTCTACTAATAGTCATCGGATCTCGACCAACGCAAGCAGCAATGTCGCGATACGATAAACCACAATCGTGATAGGCTACAATCCGACCTTTATCAAAAAAAAAAAAAAAAAAAAGTGATTGTACGCATTTCTCCTCCTTACACGAGGCATCACAATAACATTTCACCAGGCAACGCCGGTCAACTGCTGTTCACTTATGAGAAATCGGTTGGAAACTTTCCTCGTGTCAGCACGTTGTCGGTGTTGCCACCAGCGCCAACCTTGTGTGAATGCTCTGAAAAGCTAATCATTTGCATATCACAGCATCTTCTTACTGTCGTTTAAATTTCACGTCTGTAGCACGTCATCTTCGTGGTGTAGCAATTTTAATGGCCAGTAGTGTATGTTTCAGATGATACACATTACAACACACAAAACACTGGTTCACAAGATGACAGATACAGAGCTTAAAATTTTACGAAGTAACAGCAACTCCTGTTCTAATGTATAGGAGCGAGCATAAACCAGGAAAGGCAAAAGAAATAAAACAATATTATAAGAGAAGGCGTTATTATATCCCATATCACAGAAAAAATAGAGCAAGGATGCACATAACTGAAACAATACATTAGCATAATTGGAAGGGGGCGAGGGCAAGTAAGTCAAGCAACTAATCAAACACAAATCAAGAGGAAAGAGTTATATAAAGTGACAGAGGAATGGTGGGCTTCACTGAAGACTGAACAAGCTGTACGTCTACTCTAAGTGAAGGAGAAGAAAAAGGGGAAGAAGGAAAAGAAAACACACATATTCTACTGCTGTGTTTGTGTTGACAACTCTACGCAAATGTTGCTGCTCTCAGTTGTCAAGTGGATGCTGTCAACCACTGCATTCTCTGTGGTGAGAGGTAATACCTGAAACCTGGTAGTCTCAGCACTTTCTTGCACTGAGAATTTCAGGATATAGAATTCCATAACAATTTCCGAAATGGCATGTCACACTATCCAGTTCCAACTACCATTCCTCATTCAAAATCTGTTAATTCGTGTCATGCGGCCAGGCACGTTGGAAACCTATTCACACGAATCACTTGAGTAGAAATGACAGCTCCCGCAATGCACTGCCCTTTTATATCCTCTGTACGCAATACTACCACCATCTCCTATCCACGCATATCGCTATCCCGTGACTTTTGTTACCTCAATCTGTCACTTATTACAGGAGTTATGTGAAAAAATTACGCGCTTCTCTATATGCTCACCTCAGTTCCTCATTTTCCACCATCAGCCATGGAAGTGTGGCAGAAGTGAGGCTGTGTTTCTTTGTCTTCAGAAAGTATTCCATGTCAGCCACCTCGTAACAGGTCCTTTGGATATGTATCGCCTCCAGTCGGGGACAGGTGTCGGCCAGGACACGCAGCTGTATGGGCCGCTCCTTGCAAAAATGCTCGTGCACCCGCAGACAGCTCAGTTGTTCCAGACTGGACAACATCTCCACATACCGTCGGTTGGCCAGCAGGCTGACACTCGCTGTGAGTGTCCGTATCTTTGGACATTTCTCGAATATGAACTTCAAAAGCTGTGGGAAGAACAAATTGCAAAATATTTGTAATGAAGCTAGGTGCACATTCCATGGAATCTGACAATTAATCCTGTGGCTGCTGCAGATGTCTCACTACACGCTCAGCCAGGCAAATTGTTGTTACTGACTAATGTGTTGTAACCTACCTCTTACTACTACGTGGTGTATACGTGCAGAAGAAGAAAAATTCCCAGATTTCCCAGTTAAAAATACAGTGTTTCCTGGGTGAAAATACACTATACATACACGAAAGTAATTTTTTTCCATGTTAAGAAACAATATAATTTCTCTTGGTGCTGTAAAACTAATCAATCCTTTGAATGGTAGAAGTTTTATACGCCAGTGTAGAACTTTGCATCATTTTAGAAAACAAAACCCACCAAAAAAACAACGCATTTTTGGAAGGTGACATCCACAGGTGTCAAATTATGTATAAAATGTATGTTTGACCATTTTTTTATTTTACACCCAAGTAACACCCGGGTACAATGTTGGGCCATCTTCACAGATAAGGTTTAAACTGGTTTAATCTACCACATTACATTTGTGATTATTTAAATAATATGTAGAGCATGTCACGAATATCAATATATGACACACGACTTTTAGAAGCAAACATGCTACTACTAAATGTACACCGAGCAGTACTGAAGAGAAGATCAGGACTAATGACAAATGTAATGTGGTGGCTTAAACCATTTTAAACTTATCTGTGAAAATGGTCCACAATTGAAACTGGTTGAAATTTGGGTTTAAAATGAAAGTGAATGATGGTCAAACATGCATTTTATGCATAAAAACAAGGCATTTTGCAGAGATTTTTAATGTATGGCAACATGTACAATGAGTGTTTTTAGGAATTCCACCAAATACTGTACAGCACCTTTGGAAGCACTGAAATCAAGATTGCGAAGCACTTTTGACAGGTAGTCATAGCTCTTATTGTGTGATCTCACAAGTCAATGACAGTAGATATTCAAAGCATAGAACACGTGATGTAGTCAGCCAATAGCAAGCATGAACTCACAAACAGGAAAAGTTAATGGTTAAAATTAATGTACATAAAGTACAGCTATGAGAAAAGCTAAGCTTTCGCAAAAAATACTGGCCGCAAAAAAATTTTTGCTGTTTTTCCCAAGGATGCAGTTAGACAGGATCCTAAGAGCACAGCTTAAATTGTGGCAGCTGAGTATTTCTAACAAGCAACATGATTATAAATTTCACTGATGTGCACCAAACGTTTCATACGTTACCTGGCTGAATACATGTTTTGTCAAGCACTTCAGTTTTTCCATAGAAAAGACAATTACACATGAAATTGCTCAAGAGCTCACCTCACACTCTTTTTCTTTCTTTTTTTAAGGACAATTAAATTTTTCCCACTGTGATTGCATAATTTGTAATCTAAGCAAGAATTAAAATAAATATGAAAAAATAATCTTGAAATTTGGTCTTTTTAGTGTGTTACCCTTTAAGACATATGAAATACAAATGTGCTAGTAAAACTTTAAATAATGACATAAATGGATGGTCTTCTAGGCTCAAAAGTTTTCTACTTGGCTAGTCTTCAAACTACTAAGTTTTGAAAAGAGAGTCAAACACTCAGTGATTTAAGGAACTCATTGCACATTCTCACACTTAATTCATCATGTGTAAAAGGAAATTTACTACGAAAATAATGCTTCTCAAACCACCATTCACAATATTTTCCTGCAACCTGTTACAACTGTAAACAGTTCTGATATCATGCCCATCAAAAGCAGCTTTTTCTTACAAAGTATTGCACAGTCTTCGTCCTAAGGCCTTTGACACATTTTGCTGTTGGCAGGTGCTTGTGTGTGCACTGTATTTTGCCCTTGTAAGTTGTGTATTTTCTTTGCAACTGAAGTTTTATTTTGGTGTTACTCTCTCATTTATGTCTATTGCTGCTGCAGCATTATTCTGCACCAATGGGCTGAAGCAAAATTCTTTGTTGGAGTATCAGTTCTTACCAGTCAAAATTATGAAAATTAACTGAACACCAAAACAATGAAAAATTTCCAGAATTCTAAAAAATTGTCCTGGATGAATTAATTGCCACAGTTTTCTCATTTGTCTCGGGGCAAACACACCATGTAGTACCACAGTGAGATAAGCAAAACAACAGTAATACCTTGCAAATGTCACTAATTGTCATAGTGACACACAAATGCTTTGAGCATAATAGAAAGAAACATTCTACATGAGAAAAATATATTAAAAAAAGATGCTGTGACTTACCAAACGAGAAAGTGCTGGTAGATAGACACAATAAAAAAACACACAAATGGCACAGACAAGAGTAACTCTTTGCTTTTTTCCCCCTAAGGTAAGTCTTTCCGCTCCCGGCAATTGAATGACTCCTTACCTTCTCCCTTAAAACCCACATCCTTTCGTCTTTCCCTCTCCTTCCCTAATGAAGCAACCATGGGTTGTGAAAGCTTGAAATTTGTGTGTGTGTTTTTTATTGTGTCTATCTACCAGCACTTTCTCATTTGGTAAGTCGCAGCATCTTTTATATGAATTTTTTCACACTTTCATGATAATTTTCTAAAAAGCTTTTTTGACATAGCTTCTGTTCATTGTCCATTCGTTGCTCACTTTCACTGTTGTGAAAGTTTTTCCTGTGGTATGGTCCTTCATGCATAATATATATCAGGGTTTTTGTTTTTCAATGTACACTGCTAAATGAAATTTTGTGCGCCGATTTCTCCTCTTTTTCACACATTATTATTAATCTCCTTCAACAGCAACATCCAGTTGACACAAGTTCCAAAACGTATCACCATACACCAACATTCTCTACACAACAGCAAAATTCTCTACACAACAGAACTACTTCAAAACCATGTCTGACACACTCTCACTTCTTCCTGACAAGTAGGCGACTTAAAAAAAAAGTGACCTCTCCACCCCAGATGCTTTAAAGAACGTTTAGTTGGGCAACAACTTTTTATTTTTTGGCTCAAACACCTGGAACTGAAAAATCAATGTCAATACAAAGAATAGCAATAAAAATCAAAGAGTAAATGAGAGTGTCTGTGTGCTCGTGTGGTATCAACCACAATTAAATCTCCACACCAAGCAACAGCACGCTCTATTGTGCACAGCCGAGAAATGCACCATTGGCCGCACTTCTCCGTGAGCAGCCTGCGGCTAACATTGCAGGTCGCTTCTGCGCATCTGGTCTTTAAAACACAGCAATTGTCCACCTGTAACACCCAGTGACTGGCCACCCAGAATATACAGTGACCCCAGCCACTGGCTCCATTAACTATGGAGCCTCATGACATCTACACAGCAGTTATCATCGTGCTATGTTTCTACTCCACAACTCTGAAGTGCTACGTTGTGGTGGCCCTGCTGTTTAATGGACTTAGAATCCGAGTGCTAAACTGAAACTTTGGCTTCAAAGTTCACTAGGCTTAGTATGTCAACAGACGTGTGATTTCCATGGGAATTCTGCATTTCACTTGCAATTCCTGGACATTGGTATCACTCCGAACTTGGAAAACACACAGAACATCCAATTTTCTACTGCAAGGAGTATAGTCCCTTCAATAAATATAACACATCAACAGAAGTCTGTGGACAGGGTAGAGCATACCAAGATTTTGGGTGTACAAATATACGAGTATTATAATTAGAAAATTCATATTTTGCATCTCTGAAAGTGACTAGGTTCAGCAACTTTCATAATTAGAATAATTGCTAACTTTGAGGATACGGAAACTAGCAAGCTAACATCCTTTGGATACTTTCACTCTCTGACGTCATATGGAATAATACTTTGGGGTAACTCAACACTTAGGCAAAAAGCAAAGCAAATGGGCGTCTCAGCCGCAGCGTTTACTGGACACCGACCCACACAGACCGATATCTGCACGCTAACGGCTATCACCCCCCATCGCAGAAAAGTTCTGTTCTGAGAACCTTACAGCATCGAGCCAAACACATCTCAAATTCTGAAAACTTGCTGAAGGAACTGAGCCACTTACAGAAAGCACTCAAGGAAAACAGCTACAACACCCACCAGATTTCGGAAGCTATCTTTCCGAAAATACGAAAGCAGAAAGACTCCAAGGAGGACTCTAAGAAGTTTGCAATCTTGCTATTCTGTGGCTCAATAACAGGAAAGATAAGCCAGCTCCTAAAGAGGCATAAAATCGATTCAGTCTTCGGGGCCCCAGCAAAAATTCGTCAACTCTTGAGGCCTGTGAAAGATGATGTAGGCCTCAGAATGTCAGGAGTATATGAAATACAATGTGGGCGTGCACGGTTCTATATCGGACAGACTGTGCATACCACTGAACAGTGCTGTGTAGAATACGAGAGATGTTTTCGTCTACAGTACCCAGAGAAATCAGCGGTAGCAGGGCACGCATTAGAAAACGGTCATTGTATTGCATTCTATGAGACATCTATTATCACAAGGACTAACAGTTTTTGGGATAGCATAATATAAGAAGTGATCGAAATAAAACTTTGTAACAACACGCTCAATAAAGACGGCAGCCTGCAGCTAAGCACAGCGTGCGACCCAGCCACCAGAAGGCTGAAGTGAGCGCGGCGGTTGCACAACGCAAACATTACCATATATGGTGCCGGAGTGGTACCAGTGACGTCACGGAAGGCAGTGCAGCTATATGAGAATGGCAGCAGCAAATATAAGACTGCCACCACTTGACAATGGCCGAGGCATACTTGGTCGAAAGCTCGTGGATTTTAAACCACTTGACACAGCTGGAAGCCCAAGAAACCTTTATAAAGTTAACACTGTTAAAAGTCAACACTGTTAAAAACCCTCTCTTAATCTACACTTCTCTGGAATCCAACAAATCTTCCACAAGGTTGGCCACTATCAGTCTCTCTATTTTCTGTACATAATTTGTATTAATACCACAAAACATTATTCGATAAACTGATGGTTCGGTAATATTCATACTTATCAGCACCTGCTTTCTTTGGAATTACAACTTTTTCTCCTCCTCCAAGTATTAAAACAGGGAAGAGTTATTAGTTCTTGAAAAGTTCTTGACCAACTTGCTTCAAATTTTCACAATAGACCCTAATAAACATTCAGACAGATGTAGGTTCTATGTTTGCTGAAACAGAAATGTATAGGTTTTTTGCTAAAACTGATTGCAAGAAAGAAAATTCTGCACTACACACTGTGCTGTGAAAATATATGGTTTCATTTTCTTTTTTGCAGCCATAACTGCAATTGCAGTACATTTAAATCATTAGACATATTGTTTCTCCCACATATATTCTCTCCCCTTACATATAATTTTAAATATAAATTGTATAAACAACTATGTATGTTTTATTTCTTTCTTGTGGTCAGTTTTAACAGATAATAGGAAAGTTGTATATGGCATATTGACTTACAATTGGAATACTACTACGGAATCTGGGTTGCCCGAAACTTTGTAATCCCGCTTGTTCACAATTAAAACTACACAAAATACTGTCACTGAAGCTAGTCTCCTCTCTGACTCAAGCAAGCGAAGCAGATAAGGGGGAACATCCTGTCTCACACACACACACACACACACACACACACACACACACACACACACACACACACACACACACACACACACATTTTCATGGACAAATTCAGGGAAAACATGGAAAATTTAAATTGAGACTACCATATATGGATTTGAAATGTAGTCCTCCAGAACGAAGGCCAGTGTGCCGAACGCTGCAACACCTCGCTCTGTTCAGAGACCCGGCAGCAAGAGACATATCTCGTCCATCTCTGTTATGACCACACAGTTCGCAACATTCGAGAACGTGAACGGGCAAGTTGCACGTGACTGTCCTTCGAAAATCTGATAACTAGAGGAGGAAATGATATATCATTCTGCTCTTGATTTTAAATGAAATTTCGATAACTTATCTACATTTCATTCAGTGCAATGTACGATAAAAAACCAACCGTACGCAAAGTTTACGCAATGTGTTTTTACCGCTGCAGAATCTTTAAAATTTTGCGAAAGGTTTCACTTAATTTTTGCACCGCAGTAAGTGTGTCAGATAAAGAGAAGAAATCTAATTTTTTATCGAGTGAAGATATCACACTATAAGATGTGGAAAAATCAAATTTCTTCACCCAATAGTTTTCGAAAAATTGTATAATAAGGATTTTGCATTGGCTGAAAAGCCATCTCATCTGCTGAGCAGTACAGTCCTAACAAAAGTAGCCCCTACACAGAACGCAACGAGCTTGTCTCCCTCAACTTTGATTCTCAATCGAGGTTTCGTTCGCAATAACAATAAACAAGGCTTGAGGTCAGAGAGATGTTGGAAAATCGAGAGTGACAAATAAAGGGGAGGAAATGGATGGAGAGATGAGTTGTGAGGTGGAGGCGGACAAAGAGAGGGGTTATAAGGAGGAAATGGACAGACGGAGGAGGAGGAGGAGGAGGAGGAAGAGGAGGAGGAAGAGGAAGATGAGATTAGAATGTATATCCAATTCCCACACATATTTAGGAATTGTGAAGCATCGATGGGTTTGCTAGAAGATTTATACAGTCTGTAGATTTCAATTCTATGAAATTATTAAGAATACAAAACGTACAGTGAAACAATCGTACACAAACTTGAAAGAAAACTTGAACTTACAGAGTAGTTCATCCTCTGATTGTCAGCAATCTCTAGAGTGGTGAGGTTTGGCCACTCTGCACAGATCTTTCGTAAAATACAGGCTCTAATGTTGCACATCAATTTCAGTGTACGCAGCTGTGGTGTCATGCCTGCTGTCCGTAGGATGTCTTCGTCTGTCTCTTCCCACCTGCGATGGATGCACTTCGAGCAGACGTCCCGACAGCAACTCTTTCTGTGCAGCCTCGAGTGTGTGTGAGAAGAGAGAGAGACATTTTGAAAAAGTGATAACAATTCGAACCTCTATACTTTAATGTAAGTTCAATCAGTCTTATCCCATATACAGAATTGGTCGCACATGATGTACAAAGTGTAGTCATAGTTTTTAAATTATCACCCTGGAAAAATAAAGTTAATTTTCTGTTTGTATGCAGGGACATGCCTGCAGGCCTGGTACACAGTGAGATACTCAGAACCACAACACGGTAGCACCCCACCAGATGACCAAAAGCTACATGTTGCAGGACATCTCAACTCTGTCGGCAGGTTGCCCCACGTAGTTTTAGCTCCCGTGGTATGGGGAGTTTTACCTTAATTTGAAATCAATTTCTCACTCTATGTGCTGTACATGCCCCTTCACATTTCCACTTTACTATCACATCGGAAACAGTGGACTCAGGGATGTTTAGGAGTGCGGAAATCTCATGTACAGACACGTGACACAAGTGACATCCAATCATGTGAGCATGTTCGAAGTCCGTGAGTTCCGCGGAACGCTCCATTCTGCTCATTACCTCTAATGACTACTGATGTTGCTGATATGGAGTACCTGGCAATAGGTGGCAGCACAATGCGCCTAATATGAAAAACGTTTAATTCTGGGGTTCTCCATATACTTTTGATCACATAGTGTACGTCTCCCTCCTCTGAGACAGGAGTCAGAACTCATATCAAAGAGGGAGGCTTACAAGGTCAACCTGTGTAACTGCAGTAGCTGCAGTGCCCATGTTGAGCAAAGGCTAGAGCATCTGCCTAGTAGACATGAGACCCAGGTTTGAATCCCAGCAGTAACACAAATTTTAATTCATTGCTTCAGCCCACATTCAAGTCAGCTACTTGATAATTATACTTATATATAATTTAATCTGGGGTTATGTGACAAAGCAGATGGATTCTTTTGATCTGTTACATTTTTATACTCTCAAAAATAAATGAATTTTTCACTAAATTTCATTTTATTTTCAATACATTGAGATTGAAATATGTAATACTTGTCTAACTTACTCAACTGAAGTTAGAAACACAGTTCAAGATTTTCAAATGTTGCGAGCTAGTCAGCAAACTTGTGAAAGATGGACTGCAGCTGAGTACTGCCTGGGATCCTGCGATTGGGGAGTTGAAGCGGGTACAGTGGTCGTGCCACCAAAACACTACCAAATACGGTGTGGGACTGAACATCGGCAATGTCACTGAGGACGATGCACCTACAGGGTGGTGCACGAAATGTGTTACCATTTTGTTTTTTAATACGAGCTTTATTGTCAATACAATCTGAAAGGAACATATACTACAATGAAGAACCGTCCATGGAGATTTATTCTAACTTAGCACATGCTAAATATGTCCACCATTTCATTTCCTAGATGGTGTCTATTAATGTAAATGAGGGAAATCACACTGGAAGAAAAATAGTGTCCATGTATTTTTCTAAATTTGTAACCAGAAATAAAAATTTCAATAGTTACTATCCTTCCTGGTGTTGGAGTTTCAATGCCCAGCAGTAAACATGCAAGAAGGAACATAGTTAAAATACAAACACAAAACAACCAACAGTTGATTAGTCATCAAAATAAAAAATGAAATAAAATAAAATGAGGGGGGACATGCAGGATTCTGGCTTAAGCCACCTACAATAGGAAAAAAAATCACTACTGCTTACATTCCAGTGACAACATACTCCTTGTCGAGCCAGAGTACTGAATCGTGCGCCAGTCTCTTCCATCTCTCACAAACATTTTCTACAGTGTCTATGAGGTCATTAAAGCTCAAGGAGGAAAATATATTGACCATAATTTCATCTGGAAGACTGTGAATATTTCTCTGTACAACGGCTGCAACTTTCCCCTCAGCCGTTTCACTGTTGCGGCGGAACTTCAGCAACGGCTCGTCCCGTCCACATATACCCTGCGCCATTCCTGTCGCGTCACACAGCCGGCCGGACAGTGTCGTTACAGAAGGCTCGGACTCGGTGAGTGCATCCGGCTGCTGCAATCAAAATTATTCACTGTTCCCAATCACAGATTACTCATTAAAAATAATGGCTCAACACTGCACAAAAATGGAAGTCTGAAACATTGCATCAAAATTGGTACCCTGCAGCAACAGTTCCTCAAACTTTTTCCACTGGTAAACTCTTTTGTACTAGCTCATTTCTCTGTAGCTTCCACTCATAGTAATGTAATTTGTGGTAGAAAATAACTTAAGGAGTAAGAGTAAGATGAACAAGATTGAGAACTGTGCTTACTTTTCAGACAAATCCTTGATTATCCTTGAAAACAGACAAACATACATCCAAACTCACTCACTCTCTCTCTCTCTCTCTCTCTCTCTCCCCCCCCCCCCCCCCCCCCCCCCCCCCCCTCTGGGAGGAAAGTTGGGAAGGGTGGCTGACAGTTGGGAGGGAGAGCAGTTGGTACACGGGTAGGAGTGCAGTGTTTGTGAGCCCCGTTTTGGCTGTATGCAGGGGATTTGTGTCCACCACAAAATGGTATGGCATGGTGGACAGAGAGGTGGAGACCATGGGGAAGAACATGGTGGAGTTGGGTGTAAGGCAGCTATTTAGACCCACCATGTCATGCTCAGCAATGAATCCTGCCATCGGATGCTCCATTGTACCCTCGGCCACAGTTTTCGCAGTGGCTGTTTTTTGGGGTTTGTAGTTGATCGGTATAAAATGGCACGCAGAAATTGCAGCAGAGTTGATATATGACACAACTGCCTCCTCCGGTGACCCTGCCTCTGATAGGAAAGCCCGTGGTGAGACTGAAATATAATGTGGCGAGTCGCCGTATCCGACAGGTCTTGTACCTGCATCTTTTACAGGGATATGGTACATAAGCACAGACTAGAATATTGTGTTGGTTAGGTTGGCAGCAGATTAACACTTTTGGGAGAGCAGGATTAGGGAGGGAGGAGGGGAGGGGAGAGGATAGGATAGACTGTTGGCAGCATGTTCTCCTTTCCATATTCTGTGGGGAGGGGGCCGAAGGGAAGGTGTCGAGGCCGTGGAGGAACGATTGTAAATGTCCAAACAAATATCCCCACCCTACAGCCCACAGAGCAAATTCTTCCTGCATTCTCATTTTTGAAACCCTGGCGACCCATCACAGACTTATCCTACTCTGTTAGAAGGACGGCCACCCATGAAAGCAGTCGTGTCATATACTGGCTCTGCTGCAATTTCCACTCAGCATTTTATATGGGGAAACCCATCAACTAGTCAACCTCAGAATGGCCAGCAGTAGAGTTGAAGAAACAGTGACAGAACACACTGCTGAGCTCAACACGGTGGATTTAGATGGCTGCTTCATAACCCACGACATATGGATCCGTTCCCACAACAGCAGCTTCTGTAAAGTACATGCGACAGCTTCTCTGAAGTACATAGATACGAGATGTCCTCCCAAAACATCCTTCATTGCCCTAACATCCCTGCATCACATCCACGCCCACACTGCCCCGTGTCACTAAATTCACTCAGCCCATGCCCATCCCCCTTGCCACACCCTCCCCTTTCCCCTTCCTCTGTTCTGTCTCCCCCCCCCCCCCCCCCCCCCCCGCCCTCTCAGTCCACAACGTCTTCTGCCCTCTGTACTAGAAGCAGGTCAACAGTGCCCCACCCCCACATCGCTGACGACCTGCCTGTCTCTCCAGCTGTCACCCATCCTCCCCAAACATTCTCTCTTCCTCCTCCACACTCCATCGAATAAAATCCTTTTACCCAACTGAACTGCAACACTGCCACTACATAGTCAGTTGGGACTACGTTCTCCTACACTGGCGCACACACACACACACACACACACACACACACACACACACGCACACACACACACACACGCACACACACACACGCACACGCGCGCACACACACACGCACAGGTGTGTGTGTGTGTGTGTGTGTGTGTGTGTGTGTGTGTGTGTGTGTGCACTTTTTCACGCACTTTTCCTATTGACAACTAGCACTTCAACTGTTACTCTTTAAATCATTTATATTCCATAAAGGATCTAATGTTTTCTTATTAGCAGTAACAATATAAAAAAACCACATATATGCTAGTTTTTATGTCTCTCTTAAGACAATCCCAGTGGCCCTCTTTGCTGACACGCTGGCTTTCTAGACTCTTAGTAACAAACAATATTCAAGAAAAAAAGAACTTGAAATACACAAAAATATAGTTAAAGACTAAAATTGTGAATTAAAACTCACAGAATGGAAATAAAAGCAAGGAGGTAATTAATATTATAAAATACACTTTAATCAATTTATTACATACAATCTGAATACATAAAAAATATCTTTTACTGAAGGTCCGAAGAAAGATAAATTTACCATTATTGTGATGCATGTGGCTTCTTATTGTGACATCATCATGAAGTGGAGCAGTTGTCTCAATTTTTGACAGATTAACCCGTGCATTTATTGCTAAGATATTTAATTATTTTTTGCTGTCAAACAAGACCAGTCCCTGTGTCTGCACAAATCACTTCTTTGTTTCTGGCTTTGTACACCGAAGCATTGTAGTAACACTGAACTACAATGTACAGGGTGTTGCAATACTGTTCATTCAAATTAATACAGGTTGTAGAGGACATCAAAACAAATACATTTAGCTACAGTACACTCAGCTCCTGATGGCAATTTCTCATTCTAGGGACGATTTACACAGGAGGTAGTTTAGCTCGCTAATTACGACAGTGGCACTCACAGGATCTGATCGAATGTGTGACCACTGGCCCTTAGGCATGCAAACACTGTCATACCACTGAGTGTTGTGTCTGTTCAACGATTTTAGGCACGTCCATTGAGGTACCAGCAGTGACAGCTATTCTAACTACGAGGGCTTCTCAAGTTTCCACAACGGTATCATACATCGGCTGCTTTATAGGCCTCCAGAGAAAGAAATGCAGACAAGTGAGGACACATGATCTGGATGGCCACACTAATGGGTCACCTCGATCGATACACAAATTCCCGAAGGTGGCTCTGACGGTTCCTCACAGTAGTACCGAAATGCACTGTTTCCCCACCGTTCTGGAAGTGCATCCTTTGTCTAACATTCAGACGTACATCCACCAGCTGCTCTGGCAACATGTACACAGAGATGTGAAATCTCCATCTGTTGGGGCAGACTGGCACATTGTACCAATTAGCCTCTCGCCGAAACTGCTGACCCTACATTAATACCGAATCACTGTTGATAAGCATAGAGTACCTCGTAGATTTACATATGCCCAAACGTGCAAACATTGCATACTGGAACGACCTTCACGAGTAGACAAAGACTCCTCAGTGTGCAGCACCTCGGTCAGAAGTAAGGGATGAGAGGCTATCTGCTGTAAAAACCGCTGTGGGAAAAGCATGCCTTGAGGAAAATCTTCATCTGCTAGTGCTGTCATGTCCTGAAGATGGAAAGGATGAAACTTCTAGTCACGTAACACATTCTGCAGAAGGCCACGTACAGCACCAATGATGTATGCAGAAAGGTACGTTCTTGTAGATAAAGTGTCTTCTACACGTCACAGAATATCGTCTTCCATTTTGGGAGTACACACTGTTCGGCTCCGACGTGTACCGTGTGTACCTGCACGGAAATTACCTGTTGTACTGTAGACATCTAAATGTTTAGTGATGTGGAACCCGTCACCTATGAAAACACTGTCGATACTCTCTCACTGCAGCTCGTCAATTTTCCCCCATACCAAAGGCACGTCAGCCATTTCAGTGTACATAAACCACTGCATTTGCATCATTGTCGTCACTCTCGCGAATCAATTGGTTTGTTTACTAGGACGTCACCACTGTCGCAATGGGGTGATACTCACAAATGGATCGGTGCGTTTCCAAGCAGACTTTGGAGACAACCGTCCACATACAGAGTATTTTTCAATGTCAGTACACATTCCCAGTCAGTGACATCGACACAATACCTTACGTCATCACCATTAACAAAATGTTCCCTAACATTAGAAGTTGACTTCAGAGACCACATGTTCTCTACGTCCCAAAAGCTTTCGTTCAACACATCAGTTGCTGTCTGGCCTAAGCGGTCGGAGGCAGTGGTCACGCATACGTGATGCGTGCCTGCTCGAGTGAATGTCGTCTACGTGTTTTCATTTTGTTTCTAAAGAAGGCTCTTGATGAAAGCTCAGTTTGTGACAGTATTTCCATTATGCCTGCAACTCAATCTATCACCTTTGTGGTGAGTACCTATACATCCCCTTTGTAATTATCAATATGCCAACCTAATCTTCCTATTGTTTGATAAACTGTGCTTTAACATTAACATAATGAGCAAATAGAACTGTTTCAGCTTCTCTGATCAAAAGTGTCCGGCTGGACACCTGGCTGAAAATGATTTACAAGTTCGTAGTGCCCTCCATCAGTAATGTTGCAATTCAATAATATGTTGGCCCACACTTAGCCTTGATGACAGCTTCCACTCTCGCAAGCATATGTACACTAGTCAACTCTGCCTTCAGAACCTATATATGCATCACAGGTTAGCATATAACCAGTTAATGAGCCGCAGAGAGCATACAATTTTATTCCGTATTTACTGGGTTTGTTTTTCATGTATGCTCTGAAGCTTGTTCTACCACGAGGGGGACACATTGTCTCACCTATTGTCAGATTCATACCTGGACGAAAACTAATTTTGCTTTTTTTCACAAAGAAATCAAACAAAGGCCTCACTTTGTGAAGCGAGTCGTGCTCTTCTTCGCCTCTGCTAATGAACGTAGCATTGTCATCATTCAAGTGTAACATCGACAATGTAGCGAAAAATTGATTGCGACTCAACAATTTACTCGCAAATCCTGTCTGCGAAAATGGATCTGTTGACCAATAACCACTGATTTTCGGCAATTTGGCAATGCACATATGCAAAATAATACTGAGAGATCAGTAAATCCCTTGCAATATTACTGCAGACCACTTATGCCAAAAACAGTTTATTTTCAGGCTACCTTTGTGTTTCATTGCCGTAATAACGTTACCAACATACCGATTCGTTTCACTTTTGATAAGCCAAATAAGGTCGTCATCAAAGAAATAACTAAAATATTGAAGCTCCTCACTGGCATCTGAAAAATGCGATGCTATGCCGACTACTTCCCAGAAATCCGGAGGTAATGGCTGATTGTCTAGTTCCGACCAATCTTGCTCTTTGTGCTCAGTGATTTTCGTCTGGAGATTACGAATCCTCTTTGTCAGAATCATCAATTTCAGATCCTGCATCTCCACAAGGAATATATAAGATCTCTGCCTCCGTCAACTCGCTGCACAATATTTTCACGATCGTAAACACCTGTGAATGAACTGAAGGTAACTTCGACTTTGCAGTGCTCACAACAGCTCCCAGGATGAGATAGACGATAAGTGCCTGCCTTCTGCAGAAGAAGAATGAAATACCTCCACATTAGTTGACGAAACTGCTTCGGACACCTGCTAAATGCGCTTACGGATCCAAATAAAGGCTCACCCGTACGGTATACGGGCGCCGTCGCCAACGTCGGGGCGGCCGCGCCCGTATGGCATACAGGCACCGTGCTGTAAGTGTTAAGCATTTGGCCAGTGCCTTCTTCCAAAATGAAAGGAAGGCCCACACACATTCATACAAGAAGGCACCCACGTGACCACTACCTTCATCCAATCTACCCGCACTGCGACTGTTGGGAAGGTGGAGGGGAAGGGAAAGGGATAACAGGGTACAGGTGGGGGGAGACGAGCGCTGTCGACTGCGTGAGCAGGGAATAGAAGGCGCAGGACAAGGCTCCCGGGTACACCGTCAGGAGGAGGCTGTGCAGAAGGGTGGCGCGAGCAGGAAAGGAGAGAAGCAGAGAGGGGAAAAGACTGGTGGGTGCGTTGCAGGGAGCGAGCACAAAGACGGTGAGTGGACGTGAGTGGGAGAAGGATTGTTTGTTTGTTTGTCTGTTTGTTTTGTTTTAGAACACACAAACAACTGGGGTGATGTGCACCCAAGTCAAGACTATAGAACATGAAGACAGAGAGGAGTTAAAAAACAACTGTATGTCAATCCCTACTGACATAAGAGAAGACAGCTAAAAACAGGGATGTGGAGAAACGGATACAAAAGACACCATACAGAACCGAAGGTCCAAAACTAAAAATTAAATGGCCTTTATCATACTGCTTTGACGGATAAAAGTAAAGTGTGGTCGACAGCCTGCGTATCAATTGCTAAAACAACCGATAACTCAGAAGGCAAACCCAAGCAGGGACATAAACAGTGGGAGAGGCTTAATAAGCCGGAGCTTGTTCCCGTGAAGGGAGGACCAATGGTGATGCCAAAGGGACACCACCTCCTGACAGACAGCAACACACAGATCACTCGAGTGAATATAGGAACTAGTGGGCTGAAGTACGAGTACAGCAGCCTAGGCAGAAGCATCAGCAGCCTAGTTTCCTGGCAGCCTGACATTGCCAGGAACCCACACAAACATCACAGTGGCTCCATCAAGAGTGAGCAAGTGACAGTTTTCCTGGACCCACTGCACGAAGCAGTGGTTGGTGTACAGCGCACATGGACTTTAAAGGATGCTGAGAGAGAGGGAGCAGAGGACACAACTGAAACGGCTGTGTCGCTGGAGATACTCCGAGGCCTAATACGTGGCGACGAGCTTGGCTGTAAATACTGAGCAGTGCGCTGGAAGCCGATATCAAAAGAAGTGGGTGCCAATGATGAAGGCACATCTGACGCTACAGTCAGTACGAGAGCTGTCAGTGTACACAAAGGTACTATCACGAAGTTCCATGAGAAGGTCATGAAACTGAACACAATAGAGCGATGCTGGAGTAGTGTCCTCATTAAGAAAATGAAGACCAAGCTTAACACGTATCACTTCATCAACCCTAGGTGGTGAGGGATTTACACCCACCAGTAAAGTTGAAGTAGTGGGAAGTTAAACCGCTGGAACAAGTGCCAAAAGTGGACTCTAAGAGGTAACAGAGAAGAGGGACGCGACCCATACTGGGGCAATCAAAGGAATCATTGAAGGAGGAGGCATAGGATGGGTGGCCACACATGGAAGACATACGGCAGGCATGTCAGCTGAGGAGAAAGTCACGGCAGTAGGGCAGTGGTAATTCAGCAGCTTCAGCATTCAAGCTCTCAACCGGGTTAGTGTAAAAGGCGCCAGTGTCCGACCGGATGCCACGATGGTGGATAGTGTTGAGACTGTGTAAGAGGGACAGACGAGCAGACGCATTAACAATGCACCCATAGTCGAGTTTCGAACAAACAAGGGACCGGTACAAACAGAGGAGGGTGGTTCGATCTGCACCCCAGAAAGTTCCATCGAGGACATGTATGGCACTGAGAGACCACATACAGTGAGCTGCCAGGTAAGACACATGGGAGGACCAAGAGAGTTTCCTATCAAGCATGAGCCCCAGGAGTTTCGTAGGATCAACGAACGGAAGAGCAACATGCTCAAGACATAACAATGGTGGACAAAACCAACTGCGCCCTCAAAAATTCATACAGACTGTTGTCAGTGGAAAATTGAAAGCCACTGTCGATGCTCCAGGAGTAAAGACAATCAAGATATCGCTGAATAAGACATGTCCATGGACAACTGCAGTAGATGGCAAAATCATCAACGAAAAGGGAGCCAGAGATGCCTGGTGGGAGATAGGCCATTAAAGGGTAGTGGTGATAGCAAAGAGGCACACCACATTCCTGGATAAAGGTGTCCGACAAGGCAGAACCCCCATGCACCTTAAAACTTGGTCTTTTAAACATTCTTAAAGCAAACAGGGCAGGCAGCCACAGGAGCCCCACGTGGAAAGAGTACGGAGGATACCAGTCCTCCAGCAGGTGTCTTAGGGCTTCTCCAAATCTAAAGATATGGCCACCATTCGGGATTTCCGCAGAAAACCATTCATGACATGGGTGGACAAAGTGATGAGATTGTGAACTGTAGAATGGTGCACTCTAAATCCACACTATGCAGTGGTTAGCAAATTGCAAGACTCGAGCCTCCACACCAGCTGGGCTAAATCATACATTCCATCACCTTGCAAACACAGTTGGTGAGAAAGATGGAGCAGTATCTAGAAGGAAGGCGTTTGTCCTCACCGGGCTTAGGTATGGGTATGATGGTGGCTTCACACCAATGTCTGGGAAATGTGCCCTCCACCCAGATGCGGTTGTATGTATTAAGCAGAAAGTGCTTGCCTGCAAGAGGAAAGTGCTGCAACATCTCCATGTGGTCAGTGTCTGGCCCTAAGGGCGGAGGACTGGGACGAACTGAGAGCATGATCTAGCTCCCTCATAATAAAGACGGCATTGTGGCAGTCACGATACTGAGAAGACAAGGGTATCGCCTGAGTTTCCTCCGCTCGTTTCCAATGGAGGAAGGCATGGTGATAATGGGAAGAGCTCGAAATTTCCGCAAAATGGCGGCCCAAGGTAGTGTAGATAGCCATAGTGTGCACAATGACATTGTCTGCTACTGTCAGGCCAGAAATTGGAGAACGGACCTTGGTCCATAGAGCCGTCAGAGGTTGGTCCACACGACAGAGGAAGGGGGAAACTGTTAAAAGAACTAGTGAATGAAATCCAGCTAGCTTTTTTGCTATCCTGAAGAACGCGACCACACTTTGCACCCAGCTGTTTATAATGAATGCAGTTTGCCATCATAGGATGATGATTAGAAATGTGAAGAGCACATCTTCGCACGCAAATTATATCACGGCATGCCTCAGTCCACCAAGGGACTGAGACATAGCCTGGTAAAGAGTAAGTGTGAGGTATGGAACATTCTGCAGCAGTAATGATACTGTTTGTGATATATTCCAACTGATCATCGCAACTGGGGAAATCTTGTCCTTCGAAGGTTGCCAGGGAGGAGTAAAGCCGCCAGTCAGCCTTATTAAGCTGACATTTGGATGTGCACACAAGTGGGATATGCGTCAGCAGACAGACAGCACACAGGAAATGGTCACTCGAGAAGGTTTCAGAAAGATGATGGGCAACTTGCGAGTGACTGGTAAAGCAGTTTTTCCTTTCCCCGAATCTCCTGAACAGCCTGCTCATCAAGATATACAGGACAGTCCCGAGAGGTGGTGGAATGGCCGCCACTGCAGCTGATACAGCGGGGAGGAGGCGGCAGACAATTGCCCTCATGCGCACCCCTACCACAGGTTAGACGTTTGGCTGGATGTCGATGAGACTTTCTAGTGAGGTTGAAATGAATACACTGGTGGCAGCACATCAGGTTCTGAATGTACGACCAGACTGTGATAATTTCATAGCCTGCTCTGATCTTGGAAAGTAGCACCAATCTATCAAAGGTGAGAAAAGGAGTGCGGGTGGGCACTAAGGAGGAATCTACCTCTTTCATCACCCGATGGATGGCAATGAGACCCTAGTCAGAAAGGTAAGATTGGATTTCGGCCTCAGTTAGGCCGTCAAGCAGCCTAGTGTAAATAACACCACGGGAAGAATTCAGAGTTTTATGAGCCTCGACACGAACAGGACAGCCATGGAGAAATGAGGTGGCAAGCAGTTGTTGTGCCTGAGAATCAGAAGTAGTCTCCACAAGCAAAGTTCCATTCCGTAAATGTGAGCTGGATTTCACAATGGCTTCAACACCCTCCTGAATAACAAATGGATTTATTGTTGCAAAGGACTGTCTTCAATACATGAAACAATGGTGCAACTGGGAGGGTCTTTGAACTGCTAGCCTCACTCCGTTTACGTTTCATAGATGCTGACTGTGAAGATGATTGGCTCATTGTAAGAAAATCCCCCATGACTGCCGGTGTCTTCAATGGCGCACTCCTTCCAACTTGGGCCTCCCAAACAGCTGACAGAGGGACCAATCGGCAATTTGGGAAGTTAGCAGCCAAGGCAGTCACCCCTCCCTGGGCCTCGCCTGTACCAGGGGGAAAGTGCAAACCCTACCTGTCGACTCCGGCCTGGGAGTTAAGCGTTTCCCAGTCACCTGTTACTCATCAGACATGTGGGGCGGCCGTCAGGAGTGCACAGGGAGGAAGAAAAAAAGAGGAACCTGAAACGCCAAAGTGGAGGAATGAGAGGAGAAGAAAAAAAAGAAAGGGAAAGGGAGCGGAAGAAGGTGAAAGTACAGTGGGATCAAGATCTGCTAGGTGGAGGGTGTAGGGATAGTGTGTTACTGTAGGTTGAGGCTGGAATAATTTCAGGAGTGGAGAACCCGTTGAAGCATAATTCCATCTGTGTGGTCCAGAAAAGCTAGTAGTGGAGGGGAGGGTCCAAATAGCTAAGTTTGACAAGCAGCCATTAAAATCATGCCTGTTACGTTCTGCTGCACGTTGCGCTGCAGTGTGTTCCACTTCACTTTTGGCCACAGTACAGTGGTGACTATTCATCCTGGTGGAGATTAGGTCAGTAGTCATACCCAATACAAAACTATTTGTCACTGTCGATGCCACTTCCCGATAACCCACCATACCTCATGCCCATGGTCTTGACACTTTTGAACACTACCTCTCCCAACGTCCTTCAGCTTTCAAACAGCTTGTCTCAATCCTCATGCAACTTATTAACTTTATCCTAACACACAACTACCTTTCCTTTGATGAGAACATATACACTACTGGCCATTAAAATTGCTACACCAAGAAGAAATGCAGATGATAAATGGGTATTCATTGGACAAATATATTATACAAGAACTGACATGTGATTACATTTTCATGCAATTTGGGTTCATAGGTCATGAGACATCAGTACGCAGAACTACCACCTCTGGCTGTAATAACGGCCTTGATACACCTGGGCACTGAGTCAAACAGAGCTTGGATTGTGTGAACAGGTACAGCTGCCCATGGAGCTTCAACACGATACCACAGTTCATTGAGAGTAGTGACTGGAGTATTGTAACGAGCCAGTTGCTCGGCCACCATTGACCAGACATTTTCAATTGGTGAGAGATCTGGAGAAAGTGCTGGCCAGGGCAGCAGTCGAACATTTTCTGTATCCAGAAAGGCCCGTACAGGACCTGCAACACGCGGTCATGCATTTTCCTGCTGAAATTTAGGGTTTCGCAAGGATCAAATGAAGGGTAGAGCCACGAGTCGTAACACATCTGAAATGTAACGTCCACTGTTCAAAGTGCCGTCAATGCGAACAAGAGGTGACAGAGACGTGCAACCAATGGCAGCCCATACCATCACGCTGGGTGATACGCCAGTATGACGATGACGAATACACGCTTCCAGTGTGCGTTCACCAGGATGTCGCCAAACACAGATGCGACCATCATGATGCTGTAAACAGAACCTGGATTAATCCGAAAAAATGACGTTTTACCATTTGTGCACCCAGGTTCATCATTGAATACACCATCACAGGCGCACCTGACTGTGATGCAGCGTCAAGGGTAACCGCAGTTATGGTCTCCGAGGTGATAGTCCGTGCTGCTGCAAACGTCGTCGAACCCTCCTGAATCCACCGATTCCATATTCTGCTAACAGTCATTGAATCTCGACCAACGTGAGCAGCAATGTCACGATACGATAAAGCGCAATCACGATAGGCTACAATCCGACCTTTATTAAAGTCGGAAACGTGATGGTACGCATTTCTCCTCCTTACACGAGACATCACAACAATGTTTCACCAGGCAACGCCGGTCAACTGTTGTTTGTGTATGAGAAATCGGTTGGAAACTTTCCGCATGTCAGCATCAGCACGTTGTAGGTGTCGCCACCGGCGCCAACCTTGTTTGAATGCTCTGAAAAGCTAATCATTTGCATATCACAGCATCTTCTTCCTGTCGGTTAAATTTCACATCTGTAGCACGTCATCTTTGTGGTGTAGCAACAAACAAATCCACAGCACAGCCACAGACATCAACACGGCACCCTCACATGCCAACCTGTTTATTGATCATTTACAAGAAATCTTCAATAGCCTCCCAAAACTCCAAACATCAGGTCTCATTCAGGTTCATTGACAGTATCTACACGAGTTGGACTCGGCGCCAGGACACCTTATCATCAACACCTCCTCTCCCATCCACTTAACCTGGTCGTCCGAAACGCATCATGCCACCTTCCTGACTGTTGACCACCACCTTTCTCATGGCTCCATCCACATCCCTGTCCCTCTTAAACCCACCAATCACCAACACTACCTGCACATCGACAGCTGCCACCTCATCCACGTGATAAATCTCTCCCATACAGCCCGTCCATCTGGGTATGGCGTGTCTGGAGTGACAAGAACTCCCTCACCCTGTTAGCTAAAAGTCTTCACAGAAAGGCACTAACCCCCACATCCAGTCTGCACACAGATTTCCTGTGCCAAATCCCCATGCTCTCCAAAACCTCCCACCATCCTTGACAACTAGCTAAAAAGGAGCAAATCTTCAGTTACCCATTACCACACTAGACTGGAAATGGACCGCATGCTTCGCCCGGGCTTTGATTATCTACCATCACGTCCTGAAATGAGGGTCATCCTACCCTAGATCCTTCTCACCACTCCTGAAGTAGTGTTCCGGCACCCACCCAACCTCCAAAACATCCTAATCCATCCCTACATCACTCCCAATCCCAGCCCTTTGCCACAGGAATCATATTCCTGTGGAAAACCCAGGTGAAGTCATGTCCAGCACTTCCCATTCCAGTCCTGTCACAGTTTTATCCTACCCGCCAGAGGCAAGGCCACCGTTGACAGCAGTAAGTCATATGTTAGCTCTACTAAAATTATTGCACTGCTTTTTATGTTGGTATGGCGACCAAGGAGCTGTCCACCAGGTGAAAGGCCACCACCAATCTGTGCTCAAGAGCAAAGTGGACCACCCTGTGCCGTATCCCCACGCTCCCCCAATTTTCCCCACTATCCTCGAGAGCTAGCTGAAAAGGAGCATATACTTAGTTGCCTAATACCACACTACACTGGAACAACTGGACCACATGCTTCGTCCGGGCTTTGATTATCTATCTTCATGTCCTGAAATGAGGGACATCCTACCCGAGATCCTTCTCAGCCCTCCTAAAGTGGTGTTCTGACACCTACCCAACCTCCCAACATCCTAGTCCATCCCTACATCACTCCCAAACCCTGCCCCTTGCCACAGGAATCATATTCCTGTGGTAGACCCAGGTCAAGGCCTGTCCAGCACTTCCTATTCTAGTCCTGTCACAGTTTTATCCAGGCCACCTGTGAGAGCAGTGTGTCATATACTAACTACTAAAATCATTACATTGCTTTTTTTGTTGGTATGGCTACCAAGCTGTCTGCCAGGTGAATGGCCACCACCAAACTGTGGTCAAGAGCAAAGTGGAGCACCCTGTGTCACAAAATGCAGCTGTACATAATGTGCTGGATATCAACGATTGCTTCACAATCCACACTATTTGGATCCTCCCCTCTACCATCAGCTTTCCTGAACTCTGCAGATAGAAGTTATTCCTTATAACATATTCTCTGCTCCCAAAATTATTCCAGCAATCTATTGTTTACACATCTGCCACCCAAATGTCCCCCCCCCCCCCCTCACAACTCACATTTCTTCATTCTTATTGAGCACTGCACTCTACTGGCATACCCATACATCTTTTCTCTTGGCAAACTTGTCCTGCCATCTAGTCCCTACACTCTCCAGCAAAGAGCACACTCCCTTCCCTTCCCCCCCCCCCCCCCCCCCCACATACTCTGCTCTCCCTACCCCTTCCCTGCACCACTTCGCATTGACACTTTTGTTCTATAAAATAGTTGCAGTATGGCTGGGGCGCCTTGAGAACACAGTTATATGTAGAGCCTTGTGTGAATGTTTTCCTTTATTTTCTGAAGAGATAAATTATAATTAATTGAAACCCTCAGCTGCAGAGAGGTGTCGTTCATATACCTCGATGGGGACAGCTGAAAATGTGCACCCCGACCGGGACTCGAACCTGAGATCTCCTGCTACCTAAAACCATGTTTTGGTTCAGGTTTGTTGATGACATCTTTCTAATCAGGACACCTTATCCTCATTCCTCCACAATCTCAGCACCTTGTCTCCCATCCACTTGATCTGGTCCTCCTCCAATCATCATTATGCCGCCTTCCTAGATGTCGATCTCCTCCTCTCGGGTAGCTCCGTCCACACCTCGGTCAACATGAAACCCACCAATCACCAACAGTACTTGCACTTTGATAGCTGCCACCGCTTCCACACCAAAATATCCTTCCCATACTGCCTGGTCATCAGTGGCAGACCCATCTTCAGTAATGAGAATTCCCTCGCCCAGTATGCCGAAGGCCTCACAAAGGCCTTTGCAGACAAGCACTACCTCCAAGACCTAATATCCAAGCAGATACTTTCCTTTCCTTTCCTTTCCTTTGGGCCGTAGACCTGAATGATAGAGGGTCGGCTGTATTATTACTGATTTGGCAATGATAGTGGTACAGGGAAACCGTATGCCATTCCTGCCGCCACCCCAAACCCCCCTCCCCTGGGAATAAGTGTACCCCAGCTGTCTGCCTCTAGTGTAAGCCATGAAGTAGTGCGAACGTTTTCAAATGTCTGCGAGTCGTGTAACTTAGGCAGAACATGGGAACGAGCACAGTATTCACCTATTGCAATGTGGAAAACCGCCAAAAAACCATGTCCAGGCTGGACAGCATAGTGGCCCTCATCATTAATCTGACGGGTGGATTTGATCCGGGGCTGGCGTGCCTACCCGAGTCCAGGAAGCAGTGCATTAGTGCTCTCGGCTACCCTGGCATGTACCTAATACAAAAACAGAAATCCCTTGCTATATCCCTACACACACCTGATCCTCACATCCATACCAAGAACCAACCACAAAGAAGTGCCCCCCTTGTCACCCAATACCTCCCAGGACTGAAACAACTGATCATCATCCTTTGTCAGGACTTTGATTATCTATCATTATACCCTGAAATGAGGGATATCTTACCCAAAATACTTCCATCCCCTCCCATGCCACTCTCTTCCCCCCCCCCCCCCCCGTCCTTTGCGACATGGATCATGCCCTTGTGAAAAATTCAGATGCCTATCCATCCACCCACCCAGCACCTCCTACTCCATTCCCGTCACAGGCTTATCCTACACTATCAGAGTTCCAGCCGCCTTTGAAAACAACCATGTTTTATACCAGGTCTGCTGCAAATGCTGCACAGCTATTTACATAAGTGTGGCATCCAAACAGCTGTCAACCTAAATGAATGGCCACTGACAAATTGTTGCCAAAAACAAGGTGGACCACCTAGTAGCGCAGCGAGCAGCAAAGCACAACATGAGAAATTTCAATGGCTGCCACACAGCCCGTGCCATCTGTATCCTCCTCCCCCCTCCACCTCCACCACCACCACCACCACCACCAGTTTTTCTGAGCTGTGCAAATGGGAGCTATCCTTACAGCACATCTTGGCCTAAACATAAGTTAACTTGCTGTCCCCCATCCCACGTGTGTGTGTGTGTGTGTGTGTGTGTGTGTGTGTCCTACAAGCTTGAGAAAATAATTTCATTCAGAAAGCCAAATTCTGTGCCTTTTGTTTGTGTAACTGTCGAAGACGCAGCGGTTCTGCCTTTGTCGAAGACGCAGCGCTTCTGCCTTTCGGTGAGTTGTCTCCCTTTTTGCTAACTAATTCATTATTGTGAATTTCGTTAAGTTAATGGCGAGTTAGGTGATGGCAATATCATTGTTCCGTTGGAAAAGATGCGAATTCTTTGGCTACAGTGTAGCCGACTCTTACACTGTGCGAGTGTGTGCTGATATTAGAAATTCAACGACATTGGTCGTATAGCCAATCAGCAGAATCAATGAGTATTGCTGAGTGGGCACATTTTTTTCGGCAGGAAATACAACCTATGAATGTTAAGAAGAAAACACGTTTGCCATAACTGATTGACGTGTAGCGTAGTCTGAGATAGAGTTATTCATCACGGCAATACCGGCAACCTAGGTGTATTTATTTCCTAATTTTGCCTAAAATGCCAATGATGTGGCCAAATTACAGTCTTATAGAACAAAATATTGCAGCAGCAATCTTTAAATTACGAACGTGAATTTCATTGCCTACTACCTACACCTCGCTTATGATTCGTCGTTTTCATTACCGCAATAGCAAGCACCGAAAACCCCGCCGACACCGAATACACTTTCGCTAAGTAACGATTGTACTTATCCAACTTAATTTCTATTCTGTGAATGCCTACACGGGGACGCGTTTATATTGAAATTACATTTTCAATTTGTAAAGTTATTACTTTCGACAATAAAAAAGATCATATGCCAAACGGGAAGAAATGACGCGTTACAAAAAACATACATACACGAGTGATGATACATCACTGCGTTTTTACTTGAAAACTTTCAAGTATAACCTTTCAAACACTGAGAAGAACCTGAACATTTTCGACGCAACCTATAAGGGGCATTTTCCGAACATAGTTGAACTCGACATTTATATAGCAAGAAGGAAGGAACCAAGTATATTACTGAATGGATGAAATTAATTCACCAGGGGCGTGTATTTTAATAAGTTAGTAGACAAGTAACGCAATACCTATACTTATTTACCTGTTGCTCCGACGAACGCTTCCACCTGCGAGAGTCAAATGAGTCAACTGACACGACGTAGTAAGCAAATCAAAAGTCGAAAAGGATGGGCATCTGCTCCATCATATATCAATATTTTATGAATTTTTTATATTGTAAATATAGTGACCAGTCTAATAACTAAGTTGTGATAACTCATTATATGGAATGTTCTGCTCCTTATATTAACAAGATCTACAACATGTATTTTTATCGTTTTTGGTCACCCACAAACGTCAACAGTGGATTGATTTTATTTTTTACCCCTCTCAGCTGAATATTTACTGTTTAGTATATCCAACAGTCCAATGTCACACTGTGGTATGTACTATTTGGCGGTTTAAGTTTCCATCAGCATACGCTACTTAGCGCCACGTAGTACGGATCTTTTATTTTATTTGTGTATTTATTTTTGCGCAACAGTTGGCGAGCCCGTCGTTTTGTATAATTGTTTAAGGAAAGCAAAATGTGGTTTTACTAAATCCGCCGATATCATTTAACAGCAGAACCATATGTGTATTTAACTATATCATGTTACTCGATTAATGCCTAAAACAGGCCACTGATTAGTTTTTTGTTCACATATTTACATCTGCCAGTTCCAGTAACATACTAGATTTTTGGGGTCATATGCTTGATTTCTCTGTTTCGGGGTTACTTTCAACCACTGGTTTTTGTTGCAGCAGGATTTCAGGTATACGATTTCTTAAACAATCTTGATGCCAATGACAGTATGAAACTAAGGAATGCAACCAACAATCGATAATCGGTATTTAGACGAAAACTCATTTGAAATTGTTAATGTGTCTACAACTAAGAAAGATAATGCCAGTCACATACTGCTCAAATTATAAGCTGTTGTGGATCAGACAGTGATTTTGGTAACATATGTCAAATATTTACGGACACAAAAAGATGAAGTTTGTTTGGCCACAAGTGCCAGACACTGAATTGATAAATGCGGATCAGGTAAGAGATTTAAGATGAATGAAGTTGACGGTGTTATGCTCAACTAAATGTTGAACTGTGTGTGATACTCCATCCTAGTACGTTTCATTATATCAATATCCACGATTTTGACAATGGGTCACACTGTTTTGGTTTATGTACCATATTACTTTTTTTTTCTTTTATGAGTCTTAATGAAGCATTTAAGAAAAAGCTT